>NC_134493.1:49441060-49741060 GCF_040206685.1 Ascaphus truei
GGGATATATATTTATATATATGGAAAGATATAGATATATCTATATATATGTTACTGCAATAGATGCCCCCCCCCCCCCGCATCCCACTGACACGCCGCCCCCCACCGCAAATTTCTTCTAGCAGGACAAGATTGGTCTCCTGCTTACATGCACGTGACGTCACTGTGCATGAGCGCTAGCTCACTCGCTCTGCTCTTGCCTTCACCCTGGACGAGGCCTTAGGGAGTATCAGAATGAGGAGCTTAGGAGGAGTTACATGCTGCACACATTATAAAGAGATGTGCTACACCTCTCTAAGCATCACAAACACTCCATAAGGGCGACCTCTATGACACTAACTGAGAGGACGAGGGCCCACACGAAACTGGAGGGCAGGTCTAAAACAAGAGTAAACGTGTAGTGAGGTACAAATAACAATGGTTGATGACTGTTAAAATGCCTATATATGTAAAAAGATGCACTGCTTATAGTGTAACATATGTTCACCATGTCTTAAGGTACCAGTGACTAGAGTAAACATATATGCACCCCGTCCCGCTCCCCCCCTCTCCCATTCCCCCCCTTCCCTACCCCCCCTCCCCTCCTCCCCTTCCCCCCCTCCCTCCTCCTCCCCCACACCAACACTGAAGGGGCTTGGAAACTGGTGATACACCTCTCTATGTGTCACAAATACCCTATAAGGTTGACCTCAAGGTTATTCACTGAAAGGGCCAGGGCCCGCATGAGACCGGGGCGCAGGCCTAAAACGAGTGTAAGCGAATAAAGGTACAAACTGCAGTGATTGATGATTGTTAAAATGATGATACGTCAGGAGATGTACTGCTTAGGATGAAACATGACTAGAGTAAATATGTATGCTCTCTTTCCTGCTCCCCACCCCCTTCCTCACCCCCCCTGATTCAAGGTCTATGAAGGAGACCAACTGACAAAAGATGGCATCAATACTCGCCAATGATTCTGATAATAATATTGCCAAATGTTACTTTGTGGTTTTCTGTCTACAAATATGAATCCCCCTCCCCTCCTTAAGCTCCAGGGTTGCGAGACGGATCAATAGACACAGAACAGCTTATCAGCCCAATAGGGTTCCTGTCAATATTCTCACTATGTTACTCTGAGCTTACTACTACCCTATCTCTCCATCCCCTCCTACACTATCCTCTCCATCTCTTCCCCCCCCCTCCCCTCTTAGCGGATCCGCTAAGAAATTCAGTATAACAAATGGAACAAGACAGGGTTGCCCCCTATCTCCCCTCCTGTTCGCCTTAACAATTGAACCTTTGGCGTCTAGAATACGAGACAACATAAACATACAGGGGGTACCGATTGGCGGAAAAAACTATAAAGTCTCGTTATTCGCAGATGATGTTATCCTAACGTTAACACAACCCCAGATCTCTCTCCCCAATCTCCACAAGGAATTAAGAGAATTTGGTAAAATATCAGGTTATAAAATTAATAGTGACAAGACCTTCTTACTGGGCAGACCGATAGAGGAGATCGATCACCCAGTATGGAAATTAATCTCCTTTATTCTGACAGCAGCTAGATGCTCAGTAGCATACTCTTGGAAGAAGACAGCGCCCCCCACAAAACAACAGGTGAAAAATAGACTCAATGAGGTAATGAGGATGGAAAAACTTACGGCTTTTCTAAAACGATCTACCGAAGGGTTTTTATAAAATCTGGGAACCCTGGATAATTCACTAGAAAGACTCAGAATAGAATCCCTTGCACCATAACAGAAACAGTTAAGGGTTGGAGGAGATTACAAACGGAGCGGCCGGACAAGGGGAGGGATGACCACTCTCCCCCCCCCCCCCCTCCCCTCCCCAACTCCTCACCTCCCTCTCTCTCACCATACTTTTTCCTTCTTTTTCTACACCTCATGGACCATAAAGTGGCCCTGAGAGTGCTTTCTCCCCCCCCCACCCCCCAACCGAACAAGGAAAACCTATTTGTATTAGGCCAGAAATGTAACGTTACCCAATATATGTATAAATGAATATGCCTAATAAAAACCGTTTGAAAAAAAAAAAAGATGTGCCAAATTGTGCACTTCCATTAGTCATTTTTAACCCTATTGTTCTTTACATTTGATGCAACTGTTCTCCAAAAAATGGTGCAATGAGTCAAAACACACTTTCTGTATCCCAAAATTGCCTTAATACATAACCCCGGATACCTCTGTAAAAACCGATACACAAAATACTTACATCAATCTCATTATTTACTTTATATTGAAATGAAGATAATCGCACTCTTAAATGTAGAAGGTCCCCAGGTTATTTATTAAATATGCAAAACACCAAAAAAACATGCAACATTTTGGGGTAAAAAAAAAAAATTAACCGTTCTTCAGGAGTAATTTGTTTATCCTGGAACGTTGTGTGTTTAAAAAAAAAAAATCTTATGTACGTATATCCAATAAATGGTCTGTGGACCTTCTTTATGGAAGTGTGCGATTATCTTCTTTTCAATATAACGTTTGCAATTAGTATCGGTTTTAAGTTGATCCCGTCACGAACATTCTCTACACCAATGGAAAACAGGTTACCTACAAGACTATTTACCAATTGGAAGTGCACAATAAGTATATAGTTTTCTTATGTACAATCTCTATGGTCTATTAAAATGTGCCATAAACTACCAAGGTTTTTTACTTCACGTACGTCAAAATAATGGGTACAGAATTCAGCAATAAGATGGTTCAATTGGGAAAAGTGTGGAGACCGTGATTGGGCCAATATCCCGAGTCAAACACATTCTATATTTTCTGGAGACATATTATATAAATGACCTAATGTTCCTTAACTTTGGAATGTACGTTATATGCATGAAATTATTCCCATGTGATACTTTGAGAAGATGCCGTTTAGGCGATTGCCCTATAAAGTTAATTCAGTCCTGAGATTTTCACTTTATTTTATGAGGTCCCTGAGAGACAAAAATGCATTCAAGTACTACAGAATGTTCAGTACCCTGAGGGATTCTACACACGCATCATTTTTAGGATCATTCCACTTAAGGAATTATCAAGGTCACTTGCTAGATTAGAAAGATGATGATAAAAAGAATTTAGAATGGGAAATATTATTAATACATTTTGGGTTTGAATAGGGAATCATACATGGATATGTGAAAAATGCTACTCCCATAAAACCATCAAATCAAGTCAGTGATTTACAGTACTAACTGAAATCTCAGGGTGGAATTTCCCCTTTAAAAATTATTTCATAAAATACATACTGTAGGTAAATTATATCTTAAAACTATAGTGAACCAGAAGTCATTTCATTTGTTTAAATGACAAATAATGAAAGCAACCACTCTGGCATACAAATGTAATTAGGAATGCAATGAGCAGCTATGCCTCAGGTATCTCTAATTAATTCTGTGCATTACCGAGCCATGAGCATGTCTAAGGGTTTACCCCTGCGCAGTAGCGGACAACAAAACGAAGTTAGAGTTGAGCTTGAAGTTCTGCAGCATTATGAATTAGTCATTTAAAAACATACAGACAAGCTAAATGTACATCTGATGGTCAATTCTTGGAGACAAGAAGGAATTTATTTTTCCCCTTATGAGATATCATTGGATGATACAGTATGTCACTGGGGTTTTTTGTTTGCCTTCCTCTGGATCAATATACTGTATGTACGGTGTGACAAACGCCCCTCTTTTGTAGCGTTGACGTCTGTCTGGGTTCTTCCCGACACAGTCTTCTAGGGTTAATTATACAACAAACAGGATCATGCAAAGTATTATGCTGCTTAACTCAGGCTTCTGCCTGCTTTATTTTCATCCAAGTAAGGTACTGCAGCTTTAACATGTGAAGGTTAGAGGTACTCAGATACTTTCATTCAGCAGTTCACATATTTCAGTGTTACAATATTTCCCACACTGTTATTTCAAGAAATAAAACCAAAATCATATAAGCAAAATCCTATCCCTTTCAGGGATCTAACTACACATCAGAATCAGTCTCTCTAACAGCTGCTGGCCAACTAAACTGGTTCCCCAGCTTAAAACAATGCTCTCTCATTTAGGGTCACAAAATACAGCACAGTCTTTTAGCAACAGCAGTAACCATTTGTTTTGTCTTATCTGTTTGTGGGGTCCAGGCAAATCCTCTGGTACTGTGATACGTGGAGGGGCCGTCAACCCCGACACTGGAAACAGGGGAGCAGCGATACCCCCAGCCTCCAGGCTCTAAGGAGAGAGAGTCAAATGCAAAACCTCTCTGCTCTAAATACCTGTACATGTGATTAGAAGAGCAGGTGAGGGAGAACTAGAGCCATTGTAATATGTGGTCTGGATTTTCCATCCAGCTGCCTGAGTTAATGGGAAGCTGTGGAACGGATCATTTTTTAACTATTCCTGCACTTTCTGCTCTAAAATGGGGCAGAAAGCTGCCTAACATCTTTGGACTATGTCACATATCCCCCTCCCCAGCTCACACCTTGGGGTGAGCGGCCATGGACCTCACTGGGGTGAGCGTCCTACCTGAAATACTTGAGCTAACTCCTCAGTACAATATTAAGTATTCACATGACACGAATATGAACTTCATTATATATTTACCAACCGAAAAGGGCATTTTTTTTTTCTATATTGTAAGCTACCACTATTTTTTTTTCTTTTCTTATACTACAGCCTTGTAATATTAAGGGCCCTCAACCCTGTATATTAATTTGTAGTTTTACCTACATTTTCAATGAAGAGAAAAAAAAATACAACATTGCAATATTTACAAAAATGCTTTTCTAAAGGCATAGTATAGCATATACTGTAGTAGTGACATAGTCCACTCGTATAACATAAAAATCGGTCAGTTCCCAAACATTTTTCCTTTTTTTTTTTTTTTTTTTTCTTGACTTCCAGTCCATTACACCCTCTGACTTTATTTCAACACCCGCTGCAGCCTGCAAATGACTGGACTGTTTCTTCAGCCACTGACGAGACCCTCGGTCCGGATTCTCCTTGGCTCCACAGTGTGGTCCAGAGTGGCGAGATCTGGAACTATTCAGGCGCCGTGTTGACCTTTGTTGCTTTTTCTTTTCAATCTTTGATTTCCCTTTTGGGGCCATTACCAGGCCTTTGCGTTTTGAAGACCTAGTTGCCTCTGTACAAACGTAGTCCATATTAACAACGTCATCAGGATCTGTCAACAAGTTTGTGTTTTCAGGAACTGCCACCCACTTGGCTAAAACATCTTCTGTGGTGGCCTGGCTGCGTTCACTAGTTTGATAATCTTCTGGACAACGTAAATGAAATTGAGGATCTGGATTTTTGAATCCCAGATCAGGGAGAATATACTCAGGAGGGTGCCTATCTGTTTCTGGAATAACAGCAGCACAATCAAAGTCAATTCTTTCTCCTTCCTCTTTGTCATCAGTGAGGACATTGACTTTAAGTGTATAGGAACGTACAGCTTGCTTGGTTAGGAGGTAGGATTGATAGCCCGACTGAACCACTTTAGCAGCTTCTCCCATGTCCTGGTAGCGTCTTTGTTGCTGTCCTTTATTTCTTTTTCCACTCAGTGCAGCTGCTAATTCAACTTCTTTGGAGTTGAGTTGCGACTCCATGTCTGTCATTTGTTTCAGAGCAAAGCTTAACTCTGTTTCATTTTTTCTATTCTTGACCTGCAGCTGCAGGTGCTCCTCTCGGGTCTTGTTCAGCTCCAGCAGCAGCCGGGCCCCCTCATTTGCCGTGTGGTCCAGCTGCTTGTGGATATCGGCCATCTCGCTTTCATAGCGCAATGTCAGGCAGACCACCTGACGGACGGACACCTCCTCCATTTCGGCGCACTGTATCTCGCGCTCAGCCATCTGCTTCTGCAGCTCTTCCTGTATTTCTAGCTTTTCCTGGATCAATTGCTTCTCCACTTTTGCTGCTTGGTGAAGCTTCTTATCACCTTCACTGATCTGGTCAGTCAAGTCTGAATTTTTCTGTTTCAGAATTACATTCTCTCTCTTTACAGTCTCTAAATTACTCAGGGCATTCTCATAGGTTTCTTTCAATATTCCCAGCTCTGTGTTCAGACCGTGGCCCTCCAGGAGTGAGTTTTGCACCTCTGTGCTGAGCGTGTGAACCTCTTGCAGAGCCTTCCCGTATTTCTGTTTTAGGATAGCAATCGATTTGTCAGACTTAATCTGTTTTTCCTCTATGGTGGCAATTACGGTGTTGGCCTTTTTCAGACTAGTCGTCACCTCTTCCAGCTCACTCCGTAAGAGAGACTCTGTTTTCTTCAAAGTCTCGTGCTCTTGTAAAGCTGGAAGTATACACCTCTGTAACTCGGCGTTCGCTTCTTGCACCTTCTTATAACATTCTCGCTCCTTCCCCAAATCCTGCCACAGGACTTCATAATCATGGCGGGCAGCTTGGAGTGCAGAAACCAAAGCCTCTTTATCCTGGTTCAAGGATTCAGCTTCCCTCTGCTCCTCCTTTTCCTTTGCCACTGTTCCCGTGACAATTCTGCCGGTCCCTCCGGTCTGCAGCACATCTCGGCGCCTTTCTGACGCATGTCCTGACAGCGCAGGTTCAAGTGGCTCGGTCACTTCCCCTGTGACTTGAGGAACAGTTTTCTTTTTCTTCTTCTTTCTTTTTGCTTTATTAGCTCCAGAGATATCAGTGGTACTGGGCACACACTCACTGGTATCAGCTTCCACATCTTGCTTGCACTCACAGGGCGTTGCTTGCTTTTGCAGCTGTTTGTCTTTGAAAATTTTGGGGCACACATCTTCCATGTGACCCACTTCACGACAGGTCCAGCACACCAAATTCACCTGTAGGTATGGCTCTCCTCCAGGGGCCACACACGAATCGTCATCATCATCATCATCGTATGGCCTGAAGGGACACTGTTTTGCATGATTATGTACATTACAAAACAAACATTTCAAGTCGGCCATTTTAGAAACCCGGTAGGGACAATTGCTAGCTGCAATTTCACTCACTTCAGCAACTTACATACAGCACTTGCTAGCTGCAAAAAAATTTTTTTTTTTTTTTTTTTTCTTCAGCAAAACATTTTGGTTTTCTGTTTGGGTTCAGGGTGCTATTGCATCCACACTTCGCACATTCTCTGTGTATGCTAGAAGCACAACTGATATACACAGTGGAACAGACTTCACTCATAGCATCTGTATTTTACTTCAGCTGGGCGGCCATTTTAAACCCCCGCATTTATTTGCAAACCCACAGACTTTAGTGTCTGCCCGCATTCTCCACCATATGTGACAAACGCCCCTCTTTTGTAGCGTTGACGTCTGTCTGGGTTCTTCCCGACACAGTCTTCTAGGGTTAATTATACAACAAACAGGATCATGCAAAGTATTATGCTGCTTAACTCAGGCTTCTGCCTGCTTTATTTTCATCCAAGTAAGGTACTGCAGCTTTAACATGTGAAGGTTAGAGGTACTCAGATACTTTCATTCAGCAGTTCACATATTTCAGTGTTACAATATTTCCCACACTGTTATTTCAAGAAATAAAACCAAAATCATATAAGCAAAATCCTATCCCTTTCAGGGATCTAACTACACATCAGAATCAGTCTCTCTAACAGCTGCTGGCCAACTAAACTGGTTCCCCAGCTTAAAACAATGCTCTCTCATTTAGGGTCACAAAATACAGCACAGTCTTTTAGCAACAGCAGTAACCATTTGTTTTGTCTTATCTGTTTGTGGGGTCCAGGCAAATCCTCTGGTACTGTGATACGTGGAGGGGCCGTCAACCCCGACACTGGAAACAGGGGAGCAGCGATACCCCCAGCCTCCAGGCTCTAAGGAGAGAGAGTCAAATGCAAAACCTCTCTGCTCTAAATACCTGTGCATGTGATTAGAAGAGCAGGTGAGGGAGAACTAGAGCCATTGTAATCTGTGGTCTGGATTTTCCATCCAGCTGCCTGAGTTAATGGGAAGCTGTGGAACGGATCATTTTTTAACTATTCCTGCACTTTCTGCTCTAAAATGGGGCAGAAAGCTGCCTAACATCTTTGGACTATGTCACAACGGATAAAGGATGAAGTATCCGTCGACTGAACTTGATGTATGTAATCTATGTATGTACAGAATGTCTTTATTTATATAGAACCATTAATGTACATAGCGCTTCACAGCAGTAATACACGTGACAGTCATATAGATAACAAATAATATAAATAACACATAAAGGGGAGAAGCGCTTCAGACATAAGCGCGTCTCCAAGGGTCCAAAGTTTATGTATGCGGTGTAAAACTATCACTCATAGAGCAACTCATACGCTTCCTTAAGCAGGTGTGTTTTGAGTTGGGTCTTAAAGGTTGATAGTCTTTTTTCAACCTCATCTACTATCTTCTATGTTACATTGCTGTTTCTATGTGTCCTAGATGCATTAGATGTTCTGTTTAAGCACATACAGAATTTCATAGACTTAAAATGGGACCACCGTTTGGAGTGCCAGGAAACATCAGTGGTCCTTCACAGAAATAAAGGCAATACTTATTCCAAACGAGCGAGCATGGAAAGGGTTTATTAGAGGACTAAGCACAACAGCTTTTGGCACTTTGATCATCAATTAAAATTACAGCCTCACAACTTAACAAAGGCGCTTTCCTGACTCAAAAGTATCAATCCAGCATCAAACAGGGTATGCCGTTTGTAAATCTTCTCATCCACAAGAGAATTGTAAGAGGAAATAACAGGTGCAGCTTCCATGTAGAATCAGTTCCAATGTTACCCTTTCTTCCATAGGCTTCCTTTCCCTGTCTCTCTATTTTTATCTCTCTCAACACATCGCGCCTCTCACTACTTTCTCTTGCTCTTTCTTTCTCTCTATTGTTGCCTTTCCCTCTTACATCTTCTTCATCTTTGAGTCTGCTTTTCTGTTTCTATTTAATTTGTATATTGAAGCTGCTAGGGTTGAAACCTCCCAGCCAATCTCCTGCACAAACAATTGCCTTCTTTCTGGTTCTCACTGCATTTCGGCCCATATTTTTATTTTATTTAATTGGCCCATAAGGTATCTTATGAAATATCACAGGTTAGTAAATATGGCCCATTATAGCTGACCTCCTATCCTGTGACATTTATAAAAGGCAGATTGTATATATTTTTTTTGTTGTAAATTGGTGTGCACAAAGAGGTTACCGGGTGCTCTTGGAGCAAAACAAATAGCCGCTTGTCTGAATCAATGATGAAGAGAATTTCCTGGCACTCCAAAACAGATACAATACATGAAATGGATTCGTTACATTGTGTCTACCAACCGGATGGAGCCCTATGTGGGCCACAACATTGGTCTGAAACCTGACAGACACCATGTAACTAATACAATCCAACTATCTTGATAGTTCATCGCTTGACCTTCTGCCCCAGAGTTCTTTAACCTTTTTTTTGGTTAATGAACCCTATAATTATATTGTAAAATTCCGAGGAGCCCCAACCCTCTCTAATAGCGCGCCTGAGATCAGATGCATTGTAAGGAACCCCAACCCTCTCTAATAGCGCGCCTGAGATCAGATGCATTGTAAGGAGCCCCAACCCTCTCTAATAGCGGTTCTGAGATCAGATGCATTGTAAGGAACCCCAACCCTCTCTAATAGCGCATCTGAGATCAGATTCATTGTAAGTTCTGTATTTGGTACAGTTTTCAAATTATCTTAAAATTGCAGGGAACTGTTTAGGGATACCCGGGTAATGCCTGTTGAAAAACACTGTTCTGAAGATTGGTAGAGTACTCGAGGCAAGAGAGGGGTTTAGAAGACGAGCAACAAATTGCAGAAACAGGTCAATGACTTGCCCAATTATTCCCATACAGTACATTGCTCAAGAATAATGCAAAATGCTCAGTAAACCTTATCACTGCAAATGTGAACGATTAAAGACTGTTGTTTGTCAGAGCTGCACTGTCAAATTGCCACGTCCAAGCTACAATTGTTGAAGTGTGCTCTATAAATCATCACCTTGTCTGTAACAATTAGTGGTTTCCTGGTGAATTGCATACAGTCCATAACGAATCATTAACTTGGCCACATCTGCAAAGTCATAAACAAAGTATCTGTGGATACAAGAGAACTCTTGAACTAAAGGCTCATAGTACGACCACCGAGGAAATCCTGCTCAAATAGGCTTAAATAAATATTTGGTGGGGGACGATTGCTGCCTTAACATGAGTATAATTCATGTTTTATTCTGCTTCAACCAGTCCAGTACTATTTATTATTTGCTAGGAACTCATATTGTACATACAGGATTGGGATAAACAAATACATGAAAATAATTGCTTTAGAAAGCCTTACCATAATTAGAAGGCTGTGATTTTTCTTTGCATCGATTCTCAGTATTGCATTTAGTAAGGGGTTTGAGATTCACTGATGTATTGACAATTTGGCACATTGCTCCTTAAAAGCATATTGAAATCACTGGTACAAGCCCTTCTGCAAAACTAGATCCCTTACTTCCGAGATCCAAGGCGCCCCCCCCTGCCACAACCTCCCCTCCCCCCCGCTCTCTCCCCATGTCGTTCCCAACTATCTACCCGCCCTTCGTCATCCCCTCTCTTTTCACCACTGTAAATGGGAAAAAGGTTTATTGTGTGTCACCAACTGCCTCCCTGTTATATGCTTGTAATGTGTCTCTTTCACATACTGTTCTGCTATGTTATGACTGTTATATTTGTCAATGCATCAAAAGACACCAATAAAGGAAAAATATTTATAAAAAAAAAAAAAAAAAAAAAGCATATTGAAATGATATACATTTCTGTATTTTTGTTCTATTAATACCTTGGTGAGAACGCTCTTTTTTTTCTCTTTTCAAAACCTGTACACATCATTCAGGAGACTTTTAAAATGTTACCATAGTGAACAGGAACGTGTCGGCTAAAACATATAATGAATTTTGAAGCAGATTATATTAACCCTTTCAGTGCTGGAAGGGCCATGAATTGTATAGCAATATAGTTCTGGACCCATCAGGAATTTAAAAAAAAAAAAGTCATGTAATTTTACCTCTAGCCACAAAAGTAAATTCATGTGTGTGACCTAAAATATTTATTCATTTGCATTTGAATGAATTCATTTGCATGGCAGATCAGATGTAATATGAATTTCTGTGTATGCAGAACGCAATTTGGCAATACATCTCAGCCTATTTGACTTTTGATTTCCAATCTACAGAATCGTACAGTTTATTCCATAATTATATTACATGCTTACGGCTTGAAGAAAATGAATCCTTAATGATTGACATAATATTTTATAAGATACCAATCACATAGATTATTCTTAATTTGAAATCTTTTTTGCTTAATTGATATTATTATAATATATACATCGTGTTAACCATGTGTAGCCCATATACCCCCCCTCCCCCCTCCCTCTGGGAGATGTTGCTGCTACATGGAGTGTGGTGGTGCATACCTGCTGGCTTACTGTAGATCGGAGTCTCCCGCATGATGGTAAGGGATGTCAGAACAGGCTTCTGGGGTATAGACTGATAAGGTACTCACGGTGACAGCGCCTCCATCTCTTGCAGGCCCCTGGAATGAGGGGGGCAATCTCCTGCAGGAGAGTTCTCTTCCCTTCCCCTGATAGATTGCAGTCTCAGGCGGAAGGTATAGTGAAACAGGAACTTTTTATTGTACACAGCAGACACAGCAACCATCAGTGGAGCTTAGGGCCTTAACCCTCAGGATGTCCCTGGCCTGCACTCCCAGCCAACGGCACCAGAAGCAGTCCTAGCTCTTCTCTTACTCCCTGGTGGAGTAAGAGGTATAGTCTCCCTCCGATCCCCTAAGGGAGGGCCCACAGATTGGCAGAGCCCTGCTAACTGGTTTGTGTAGACTGGCCTCTCTCAAAAGGTAGAGGCAAAACTGACTAAATCAGGAAGTGCAGCTCCTTAAGTACAGGAAAAGCAGGAACCAGCCCTGAGTCCCTGATTGGACACAAGGCCTAGTTGCACTAGTTGTGACTCACTGAAGCTGCAGGAGGTGGGGAAAACCCATGATTACTCCTGGCAGCCTGCTCTACTAGGGATTACTATCAGGAGGAGGGCAGACTGGTAGCCAGTGAAACCAGGCCTGGCTACATATGTATGCAGGGTTTTAACAACTAAGAATAATAGATGTACAGTAAAACACAGGTAGCATAAAATACTGTATCCTAAAAGTAAATACAAATAGATACACTTCACTGGATCCTGATGAAGTTAGTTTTAGTAACGAAACGCGTAGAAGTGTAAACGAACAGTTTATTGGCAAGTATTATCCCCCAGTTTACTACTGTGACTTGTCCGGTTAGCCTTCAGCTTTGAAACTGAGCCAGCGTGAGTTGGTCGTGGTTCACGGCAAAACCCTGTGATGTTAGTGCGCTGCAAGTGGCGCCGTGGAGTCAGAGCTCATACTGAGGGACCCGTTCCGTCATCAGTGACAGAAGCAATCACGTGTTCGGAGGGGCTGTGGCACTCTGGCCCCTCTGGTTCTCAAAGGGTTAATACCCTACAGCTACAAAACTATCATAGGGAAACTAAAACAAAGTTCAAGAATGCCACATGCCTGACCTTTTTATTATTATTATTATATGTGATCAACCAGTTAGGGCAATAGGGTCCGTCTCTCTGAGGGGTTATTTCTATATAGTCTGGAGCAGACGTTTAGGCCATTTTCAGCTGAAAATATCCATTGAAATCTACTGGATTGATGTATCGAGGCAAAATGTATGCAAAGTGCGTCATTTTCATCTTGAGTCTCTTCGCATTAATGTATCAACATCGCTGCTCCAAGTCTTCCACAATTTGCGTCACCTTGTGATTTGGGGGGTGTGACAATAGGAGGTTTCACATGACACACAGATGGTAAAGAAAGCCCTGGAGCTGATGGGAGAGGGGGTGGCATGACTTAAAACCAAAGGGCCCCACCCCAAAGGAGCTGTGCGGTCAGGATCGGGGGTGAAGCGTTAGAGGGGTACTTAAGGAGGGATGAAGGCATCTTACCTCCCTCTCTCTGCAAATATATATCTGAAGCGATGTTCCCACCCAAATGCCCTGTTTTATGGTTTTATGGGGCATACGTTGAAAAAAAGGGGTTGGACATGTCTCAGTTTAAATGGCATAGCTTGGGAATTGTGTGGCAGGAGTAGTGTAAGACGAGGGGGGGGCTCGGTCAGTATTGGCTTTTTGTGGTGTGGTGTCGGACCTAGTCATTGGAAGTTTGGGGAAAGCAGAGCGGGAGAGTCCTTCCGTTTGGTATGTTTTGTGCCATGTGGCTTGGGAGGCAAGTGGTGATGTGGGCATCAGCTGACGGTATCCCTACAGCTCTTGCTTCACTTTAATGGAGCAATCTGGCCGAGTCCCTTGTATGGATCATCGTTGTGTTGAATAGGTTGTGGTTATTAATAAAGATGTGACTGTTTTTTCCTCCAACGAAGTTGTGTGGTCTGGTTCTTTTGGACTCGGGGGGGGGGGAAGGGAAGGACCGGCTCGAAGCATAGGTAAGTCATGAGTTGCATCAAACTCTGCGTCTCCGTGTGTCACTTTTGTCTTTTATATTTACATTTATTTATTTTTAAACACCAGGTTTGAGGTGGCATAAACTTTTCTGGCGAATAATTTGTGTTAAATGTAATTAACACTTACATTTGACTCGAACGCAAGCAGAAAATGGAGCAAACCGTCTATTTGCACCTTCTGTACATTGATACAGCTTTCCCTATGACCTACAGAGCTAAGCAACTTATATGAAAGTGCTGTGCTTGTTTTATCTAAGGATAGTCAGTGCTCCTTTAAACTACTAAATGTAGTTAGAAAGATGCTGAATTGCTGAATGTGTCATAAGTCGATTAGTTAGTGACCAGCCACGGCAGTATGACCTGTTATTGTTTTTCTCCTTGGTGCTGACGTGCTGTATCAATGTCACAAAGGAATCCTCAATGATAATACTTTATAGAACGCAACATGTGCACAAAATTAGCCGACCAAAGTTATCCAATAGAGTAGAGAATTCTTCTCCTGCGTCCAAGATTTTCAAAATGAATTCTGACTGACGTCCAAAGCTCATTTGAACATTCCCGTTAACTGTCCTTCAAGGCTATTTATCTCTTAAGTAGAATATTATGTGAAGCATTGTTAATGGAGGAGACCTAGATTTTTCAAGTCGCAATTGAAGGGCAGAGATATTTTAGCAGACAGAGGAAAGGAACAGAATAAGTTCTGAGTTTAACTAGAAGCCATATTATTGGCAATCCCTTCATTCGCTGTGGCATCTTCATGAATAAATTATCAGGATTCATACGTATGCAAATTTATTGCTGCTCATTAGTTGCCTTCAAGCAGACTATTCATAATACAAAGTTAGCATAAAGATAAAACACAGGAGACACGTGGCAAACGGAATGGGATATCCTGTTATACACTGCAAAAAATTAGGTTACGTTTATATATGAGTCCAATTTGGAAACCTGGTGTGACGTCTCTGTCACGCATCTGTGTTTTTCTATGTTTGATATTATTATCTCCACGCAGCTGTATATACTAATAGCGGTTACTAACTGCTAAGGTGATTAAGGGGTTAGTGGTCATTAGTTTGTTTTTTATAGTAATGTTGCTGCCCACGGAAGACAAGGACGTGGAGGATGGTGATGAGGACGACCTTCAGCCCGACAGGGGTAAGTAGAGCTTTTATTCGCTTGATGCTGGCTGGATAATTTTTTTTAATGGGCAAATGAGCTATTATATCAAAATATAACAAGATCCACCGCTCTCCTATTATAACAACATAGTAAATAAAAGATATCACAGGTGCACAAGGGAATGATTGAATACTATATACACACACATAGGAGGTAGGATTGTAGAAAATCCTATCCCCACAAGAATCCCTCACAATTGCACTCATGTGATGTAATTATTGCTAAGATAGCAGTGATCCAGGATAGTATCCTATATAACCAGTCATAGTGAGTACAGAAAAACAAAAAATAATTTATTAATATCTGCAAAATAACACACTGGGTGTGGAATATATACAAGGGAATTAAAATAAGTTTGCCAATCTGAGGCGCCCGGGACAGTGTCGAATGCGGCCCGGGAGACTTAACGCTGCGGGGTTCCACACTTCTGTATGGGACCCCTGCAGCATTAATCCTTCTCTTGTACAATAACAACCTTACATCCTCTACTCCACATGCTATCTTCACCCGCCTTCAGTTACCCGCCGTCTCCTTGTCGTCTATATATATATATGTCGATAGACAACCCCCTCCCTTAAGGGTGAGATTTTTGATCCTATTGCACTGGGAAATAACAATGTTTTTTTTCTTGTACACCGCGCGATATGGTACATATAATTTTTGCAGACACAGTCCCTGGCCCGTAGAACTTACAATCTATGTTTTTGCTGCCTGAGGCACAAGGAGATATAGTGACTTGCCCAAGGTCACAAGGAGCTGATTGTCATTTGAACCATGCTCCCCTGCTTCACACTCAGTGTCATGGTTTTCATAGTCAGTGCAGCTGGATTATTTATTTAGCTACTGTAGTCCGTCACAGTGTCTGCCCCTCTTCTCTGCAGCCGCGTTTTTTCTTTGTTCAAGGCCCTAGTGCAATAAACAAACAGCATGGTTAACTTCCTAGGGGGATACACTCCACGTACGTCTTACAAACGCACGAGAAACCCCGCTAATCACGGGATTCCAAATGTTTCCTATTATCAATGCTTTATTTTATGGTAAAGAAGAGTTGAAACCTTCAGTCCTAAAAGGGTTTAGTAATAGTTAATATATAGGTAAGTTTCCTGAAGTGCTCGCCAAGGAAACGTGGAAGATGGCACATATGTGTCGCACTTTCATGTTTTAAAAGGAAAGGCATGGTAGTGGTGGTGTAAACTCAACTGGCAATGCAGGAGCCTTCAATATAGTTTTCCAGCCGCTGTCATTTCATCCAGCACTTACCCAGTTGTTTGGGGCAGTGCAGGGGGTGGCCACTTCCAGTCCTCAAGGGCCACCAACAGGTTGGGTTTTCAGGATAGCCCTGCTTTCTGCACAGGTGGCTCAATCAGTAGCTCAGTCAAAATTCCTGAGGATGGGAGTTGGCGACCCCTGGGATGGAGGACTGGTACAGTGGCAGCATGTTTGTACTTCTTTTGTGCAGATTGTAGTACTTATTTACCTGTCTAATTACAGGAAGAATGATCGGATTGGATCTGTCATAACCCAGCCAAAAAACCACCCGGTGAATGTACCATCACCATGCACCATAACCGACATTTATCAGAGCACCAAACAATCCCAATTATTCACATTTGTAAGCCTCTTGGAATTGTATTTATTAAAATATGATCTTGACAAAGTATATATACTGCATTGTGTTTAGCAATTGTATATTGATCCACTGAAAATAGATTTGTGGTCCCAATATATATCTATTAGATTAGAATATGAGATTACCAATATAAAACCAGTTCTCACACTCAGCAGAATACAGAGCTCAGGAATTTATTACAGCGGGCATGAATTCTATTTCTTTTAGTGATATTGAAATGAAAATCCAGTGTTTAGGCTCCTCTGAGGGTTTTACCACATTCCCAAATGATTATATGTGCTTCTCTTTTTAAATGCTCATCTAAAGACATCTATTCACCTTCACCAAGGAGCAGAGCATGAAAAAATCCATTAGCAATATATACTCCAGTAAAATGACACTGGAAAACATATTGGGAAAAATATATATATATATCTAAAGGAGAAAAAACAAAAAACAGGCGCACTCATAGTGTAGTAAAGTTAACAAATTTATGATAGGGACTGGGTAAAATATAAACTGCTCACTCACAAACGGAGAATATAAAATCGCATGTATGAGATATAAACTCAATCGCCAACATGTAGAGCAGGAACTCGATGGATCCTCCGGACAGACCACCGCATGCGTCACTGTGCAGGGGGAACACCGAAATGGTAATTCTTCCGAAGACGGGAGACAATCAGGTACCTCCTTGCGTTTCCAATGACTATCCTGTTGTAAAGGGCTTCCGGATCAGCGTCCCTGCTCTCAGTGCATGAGTGCTTGGGCACCAGGAGCTGTTGATAGAGGGTTTGCTTATACTTGTTCACTGATTGACATCTGATATCTGCATATGTTCTGTGTCTTTTACAATATTCTTGCATTTACATTTATTGTTTGATATTTGATATCTGCTTATGTGATTTGCCCTCTTTAGACTTTAGATTTATATCATTAGCTGAGTGTGGGATTATTTGACAGTGGGGAGGGAAGGCTTAGGGAAGTAACTCTGGGACCCTTTGGGACCAGGGGGAATGGGCCAGATGAAGAGGTCACCTCTCGAAATGTCACCCCCCTAGTTTGCTTTCCTTTTTCCATTTTTTGTGATTTTTTCCTTTTCTTTCGTGTTTTTTTCCCCTTCTCCTTCTTTCCCCTCTACCCCCTTTAATTTTTGATTTTCTCTATGGTGATATTAATTCTTGCATTGGCGTATTGGCTATTGTTGCTATATTTTCAGTTTATTATTAGTGTTATTAAATTATTCATTCCCTACACTGGTATTCGCCTATATCTATAGCTTTGAGACAGAGAGTGCTGGTACTATCTCTTGGTTTGTTAGTACTTCTGAAGGGAATTAGAGTCCCTTCCTGTTCCGTGCACCCTGCAACCTTGCTGAGTCATTGTGTCAGAGTGCTGTCTATCACCCCCCCTTTCTACCAAAGAATTGCCATTGTTGTGGTGATTACAATAAACACCCTTAATAAAACTGGTGGTATGAATTAAAGGTTACAGAGTCTGCAGGACAATGTGTGTGCCGTTATAGCCAAAGGCTTCAACCCTTTTGTTTGATGTATGGCTCTGCAAATGGCTCTGCTAAACCTCTCAGTGACCAGCGACAATGCTAGTACTAGTATTCTGTAATAGGTTTATGTAAGTGACGAGCAATATGTCATCTACGTTTTGTGGGTACAGATCATACTCGTGGCTGCATCAGTATTCTGTCTTTACTATTCTTGGATAGTTCCCTGCTGAAGCTGAACATAGCGAAACGCGTAGGGTCACTTGGTGTCGTTGTGCAGGTATTGTGAAGCTGTGAGATGAGCATAGAGGCAGAGATAATTTAAGGAGTATCCGGTAGAGCATGGGGCAGAACACACAAATGCGGCCGCCAAAAAGTCTTGCTCAAAGCCAGCTAAAGCAGGACATTGAAGGAGCGAATACATCTCCGGTGTGCCCTCTGTTCCCCAAAATCCGGTTAGCAGTGAAAATGTCTCTTGGAGCTTAGCTCATCTCTCATCTGTCTCCTGGCCGGACACATTGTTTTTACCTGAGACGTAAGTGAAAATTGGGGACATTTTTAGCTCTTAATTATATTTTCTATTTTACGAAGAAAAGACTGTGCTTGTTCTATTTTTGTCTTTTTTGGATAGTATTCTTGGATAGTATTTCTAACTAATCTATACACAAAAGGTCAGATTAGCGCCACAAACTTGAGGCACAAATACATATTTTTACATGGAAATGTGTTCCTACTTCAGGCTTTACTGCTTTTATTTAACCACAATCTTGAAACATTGAAATCCCTGCTGTCCGTTAAAACATTTACATAAATTACAACTAACTATCTTGAAACAATTTTCATTAACGTTTTGACAAACAATGTTTCTACCGAAAAGCCTCTTTCCTAAGCAACACACCTGGGTTTTTCCGCATTGTAAGGTAGATACAGTATTAAAGGCTTACATATAAACAGCATTGCAAATAGTTTTGTTAACTGATCTCATTTTGAAACCCAATCACACCACACAGTGGTTGTCACTAGCCAGAGGCAAGAACAACTTTGCTCTGAGTATCTGCCAACCACAATTAGGCACGCAGTAAAAGCTCCTAATAAGCATGCCTTTATTTTACATTTTAGTACACTTTTTATGAGATTATTTTCTTTCTATGTAACAGATCTGTTGAGATAAGCCCCTTTCATGGTTTAAATATCAACATCAAAATATGGAACAGCTTCTTGCAGAAATTGGAAAGTGGGGAAAAAAAATCAAGTGCCAAAAGCATGAATAATAAATATACTAGAAAACATCAGATGCACGCGCTGTAAAAATAATAATAACTTTTACATATAGCGCTTTTCTCCCAAAGGGACACAAAGTGCTTCACATTATAGTATAGTGAGCGGTATGGAGCACATAGGATTTTTGCAGACACAGTCCCTACCAAAATGAGCTATGTTTTTGTTGGCTAAGGCACGGGTCGATAAGGTGACTTGCTCAAGGTCACAAGGAGCCGACACCGAGAAAGGAACCAGTATCCCCTGCTTCAAATACAGTGTCGTTGTTTACAGAGTCAGTGTCTTTACTCACCCAGCCGCTCCTTCTCCCTGTACGTCCCGGTAGGACGGGAAAACGCCATCTAACTAAATGACGATGAGCAGAGTCCGCAGCACCAATGGAAAAATATGAAAAACTTACATTTATTGAAAAGCAGACATCAGGAGACAGGAAAACGACAAGCGACGGTTTGGGTCCCACTGATCCTTTCTCGAGCTACAGTATGATGTCCTTGTATAGTGTAGATTTTTCTCGAGAGATCAGGAAACGGTCACCAATTTTCCTCAAAAGAAGTAATCGGTTCGCCGTCTTGTGGTTAAAGGAATATTAGCCTTCTCCCTGGTGCCATGGTACATCCGGGATGGTGAGCATGTGATCGCTTTGTTAGAAATCACATGGTCGTCACCACTTTTCGGGAAACATAAATGGCAGGCTCCAATTCTGTTTTGAATTGATTCACCAATCAAGTCCTGGAAAACAAGCATTGTAATGATGACGTTAACCCATCCCGGCACATGGGTATTTTAAAGGCCATGTGATATCTCGTTCCCCTTCACCGCCCCCACAACACCATTACTGTAGGGATTTACAGGCGTCTCTAGCAGAAAAGGGTTGAGACAAATTGAAGTTAATACTTGGGATACAAAAACTAATTGATTCTGACTTCTGTAGCTCAACTCATGAATCATGACATCCTGATAAGGTCCATGATTAATCCATTTTCCCTTTTCTTTCTGCGTGTATACTTAGGTGTTTGAAGCGATACCATCAGTTTATCTGCTCCATTTCTGTTCCATCATTATTAATCTAAGAATACAATTTCATGATCTGTTCAAGTGATTTATCACAACATTTCCCACCTGCCATTATAACACACACATATATATATATATATATATATATTTTTTTTAAGCAAGACAGTTACTGTTAAAGTGAAGGTAACTCTATTGTATATTGAATTACCAAGGACACCACATTTAACACTACATTAAAAGCCCTGATACAGTTCTTTGCCAGTTTGTCACATTGTCACAAGACCACTTCCATGAACGAATTAACTCCTAGAGTACACAGCGCATTAAAATAATGGATACTGTGTGGTTAATTTAAATATCAACTCTGGGGTTTATCTAATTATAGGTATGGAAGGAGGAGGGCGGGCACAGCTCTCCGGTAAGAAACTCCAAACAGCAAGCTCTTTGACAAAGTACCCCGTCGGGTGCGAAACGCGTCAGAGTGCACTATAGACATGTCTGTCCGTTATTTTACAACAGATCTTGTTTTTCATTGATTGCTGTTTGGAGTTTCTTCCCGGAGAGCTGTGCACCGCCCTCCTCCTTCCATACCCATTTGCTGCATTTCGGCTGGCGCACGCCTTCTAAACCGGACCCATGGCTGTTTCCTCACCTCCAGCATTTGAACAAGCTAAGTAATTGCTTATGCCGGGGCCAGTGTGTGTTAGCAGGATTATTGGGGGTTGCAGAGTTCTTAGCTTAGGCACTCCGTGATCCCTCACTTCACTTGTGGGGGATCCGTTCAGTCACGCTTCCCTCCCTCTGCTATATTCACCCCCTACCTGTATCTATTTCCCCACCTTGCTTATGGGGCTCCAGAGGGATCATTACATAGCCTCACCGGTTTCGTTTTCATGAACTTTATCTCTTCAAAAGTTATTGCTGCCATACTCCGGAGCGCCTCTTCCTGCACATTTATATAATTATAGTATTTTTATTATGTATTATAACTTAAATACTTATTCATGCATTTTTTACTTTAAATCAGAGGTGCTCAACTCCATTCCTCAAGCCAATGCCCCCCCCCCCCCCCCCAGAGGGCAAGTTTTCCGGATATCTCTGCTTCAGCACAAGGGGCCCAATGAGTCCTTGCTTCAGCACAGGTAGCTCAACCAGAGGCTCAGGGGCCTATGTTAGTAGCCTTCATAAAAAAAATCACCTTGCCATTTAATCTGCCAGTTTTTTTACCGTTGCTATGACGGTATCAGAAAGCCTCGATAACCTGTGATAGCAAAATTCCCAAAACGGGCGAGTAGCCGGCGGCGTGATAATCGCCTCTTTCAAAAGGCCAAATCCGGCGATTTGTTTTAGCCGCAGAGAGAGCCGCCTCTCCCTGCGCAAATCTCGCCCGAAATGAATGTTTTTTAATAAAAGTGTTAATACTAGTGTCGATGAGCAGGGGGTTTCCGGAGCAGAACCGCGTTGATTTCAGGTCCGGGGACCCCCTGGTTCCTGAGAAAGATACGGAATGTGAAGGGCGCAATCCAAATAAATACTTTATAAAACACTTTAAATAAGGGTGATATATACACAATCATTCATTTTTTAAATTACTGTTCTATCTTTAGGCTACTACATGATATACTCTATTTAGCTGTTAGAGCCAGGGATATTAGATTACAATCAGCGTATACACCTAGGGAGTGAGGTGGCAAGTTTTTTGTCAACTAATGAAAGGAGACAGAGATGGGAGAGTATGAATAAAGAAAAAACAAGAAACGATGATAACCGTTCAAAATGTTCCACCCCACGCGTTTTACTCGACAGTCTTTATCCTCCGATCCCAATGATAATGTAGCGCATGATTCTCCCCTGGTGCTGCTACGTGCTCCGTCAGATCTTGCCTTCCGGGCTTTACTATTTCAATGAAATAGTCTCCACATTAGGGATCTAGGCAGCTAACACGTTATAGTAATTTATACACCACTGTGCACTGCACCGTTTCATCTTGATCTAGCGCTATTCTTAGTACACATCACATTTGCACTACTTGCTAGGAGGAAACTTAATGCATAGATATCCAAAGACAATGCACACAAAGGATATATCCTAAAAACATTTGCTCACAGTGTATATTGTACATGTATTTATCTATACACATACCTGTATGCAATGTAAATAAATGTAAATATGTAATAAGAAAAAAGGCCATAAAGACTATAATATAGTTATAACTACGAAGAAAAAAATATATAGAAAAACTTAAAAGAATTCGAATAGGGCATATGTAAGTATGTAATACTGGACCACATATACAGAGAGTATCTTATATAAACAAAGAGGTGGTATGTAGATAGTATAGGAAAGAAAACTAGATGAGGAGAGAATTGAGGGCCGTGGCAATGGTTAAAACCAAAGGTTGCAATGTTCCTATTTTTTGTATCCAAAAGGATTCTTGTTGAGGAATATCCTTTATTTTGTTGCTGCCTCTCCAACCCGGTTTCAGAATATCCTTCCCCAAATAAGTTAAACCAATGGGGCTTAACTGTGTTATGGTAAAGAAGACAAATCAAAGATAATCAAAGCGTAAAGAATACGAAGCAGAGACTTATGATTGGAAAGAAGTAAATCATTGAACTCAAACAAGGCAATGGATCGACAATAAAAGACTGTGCACTTATTACTACTAAGAGAGTTGAGGACTTATCAGTGACATTCATTGTACAAGAACATAGATAACACAGGATATAATCCAGAAGAGGAAGAGCAAGGAGAAACCACACATGATGTGCCATGCATCGTTCAAGAAGAAGTGGCAAAGGCAATAAAATCCATGAAGAATGGGAAGGTCCTCAGGGAAGAATGAATTATATCAGAAATCTTGAAAGAAGCTATGGAATAAATAGGGAAAATATTAGCAAAACTCCTTACTTGCTGCTTGAAGAACAAGAAAATTCCAGAACAAGAAAGCAATACCATAGTTATTCTCATCCACAAGAAAGGAGACAAAAAGAGACCTCAAGAACTACCGACAAATCGGTATACTTCCAATCTCTTACACAGTTTTTAAAAATATACTCACTATTTGGCTACAACAGAACCAGAACTTCGCCAGCCTAGAGAACAAGTGGAATTTTGCAGTGCATACAACACAATGGGCAACATCCAAGTCATACAAAGTAATTTTCTGAAGTAATTAATATGATCTACCACTCATTTTACGATTTGTAGATTACAAAAAAGCAGTTGATGCTGTCTATACCTGGGCAGTATGAAAGGCATTAAGAAGACAAAGCATTGAAGATGCGTACACTGATATTATAAGGAATATTTACGAGAATGCCACATCAACCATTAGATTACATGCAGCTACAAGCAAGATAAGGATCAGCAAGGGAGTGGGACAGGGAGACACCGTATCACCAAAAATTTGCATGGATCACTTAAAAAGAATTGTTCAAGACATTAAATTGGTAAGAAAACACTTGACTCCCCTACAATTCGCAGATGAGATTATTTATACCACCAATTCAGAAGACATCCAGCAACAAATCTGAGTATTCGCCGAAGAAAGTGGGTCTCTATATGAATCTCAGCAAGACCAAAGTGTTCTTCAACAAATGTGTCAACTCTACAAAGACCAAAATAAATGTAATAGAACTAGAAAATCGACGACTATGTCTACCTTGGAAGACAAGTATAAATAGATAGGAACCTTTAGAAAGAAATCAATTGGAAAATGAAGATGGGATGGAGCACTTTTGGAAGAACCAACACAATCTTACCAGGGAACCTTTCAGTTTATCCTGCCTGTGCTAAGGTATGGACGTGACATTTGGACCCGACTGTAAATGCAAAGAAAATTCACAAGCGTCCGACAACTCAAAAGTATGGAGAGATGTATGCTGGGTATTACCCAAAGAGACAGGAAAAAGAACGAATAAGTTCAAAACCATCCAAAAGTCTGTGGATGCATCACGAGGGTGAAGAAATTAAAATGGCAGTGGATGGGGGTGGTGCTCGACTGGATTCCAAGGGATATCAAAAGACAAAGATGACAACAAAGATTAAGGGTCTCATGCAGAGAGCAGCGCTAGTTAGAATTGGAGAGGGGGAAAAATTTTAGCTTTTTTGGAGAGTTTTTTTCTCCATATGCAGAAAGGGCAGAAAACTGCATTTACAAGCCTTTCTGCATATGGAGAGTTTCAACCAGCGCTATAAGCGCTGTTGAAACTAGTGGGGAAAAAATCGCGGTTTTTTTTTTTCCCCCTCCACCGGCCGCGGAGCGCCAGCTGCTTGGTGGAGAGGAAAAATGTTGAAAATCGCGCCATTTTTTTGGCGCGAACAGCCACTAGATGGCGATCGCGGCTCTCTGCATACGGCAGGAAAAAAACTGGAGAGATTAGAAACTCTCCAGCCGCGCGGCGAATTTCAAGGGGGGAAAAAAAATGGCGCTTTTTTCAAATCTCGCCATTTTCGGCTGTTTTTAGCGCGATTTTCGCCGGAAAATGGCGAGATTGCTATTAGCGCTGTTCTCTGCATGAGGCCCTAAGATGGAAGAATGAAATCAGAAAATTTGTTGGAGAAGCTGGCAACCGCAGTACCTGGAAGATCATTGGGGAGACCTTTCATCCAGCAGGGGATCAACACAGAGGTGGAGGGGTGATGATGATGATGGAGATATATATATATATATATATATCTATGTGCAATCCCAGCCCACCAAACAAATCTGAATCTACTTAACATGCCTTGATTTTTTAACTATATTTGTACTGTATGTTGATATTAGAACACAAAATGAGCTACATGTATACTCATTACTGCTAGTTGTTATATTTCTCTACTCACATTAGATCAGAGTGCTTTTAAGAACATTTAACATCAAGTTAACCACAGCACACATTATTTTTTCCTATTTATATTTGACTAAGTGCCTTTAAGTATACAGTATATTTTTAGAAACATGAGAAAGTAGTCCTGAATTCACGATTTAAGTAGAGCAATGCTGTGCACATTTGGAACAACAAGCTTGGATATGGAAGGATGTACATTTCAAAGTTTTCAGCTGTGTTTATTGCTTGCGATGAAGATTTTCCAATAGAAAAACTATTGGGCATCTTTCAGTTTCAACCTGAACTGGAAGATGCATAGGAAGACTTTCAGAGAATCGGCTCATCTATAAATGTGATGATTTTGCAAAGTTTAATTCTGAATTGAACTGGAATTATAAATGTGACTGGTGCATTCAATGCATATAACACTTTAATACAGATATGATTTAAAATCAGATAAAACTCACCGGGATAATGAAAAAATAAAAAAGGTTTATTAATTACATTCTAAAAATCACAAAGCAGACTAGGACAGAACAAAAAATCTCCTCCCACGCCAAGTGGCGCTTTCTAAAGTAGTACTGCCATTTCTACTTCTCTACTTTCTTCTCTATATTTTTCCTTCCTTTGGTTCTGTTCCCAAATACATATGTCATATTATTAATGGTATTTACCATCTACACATCGGTTCACTTCAATTATAGATATATTACCTATTGCGTATTTTGTATAATGCACATTACTTTGGATGTGGTATACCAATTATACATTTCAAACTTTATGTATCAGTATCTTTACCTTTGTGACATAAGTGTTGAGATGGGTTTGTCCATCTTCTTAATACACACCCACATGCGTAAAATGTTAAAATGTTACAAATGCTTACAGTACAAATATAAATAATTTGAATTATGATAATCATTCTTATTGTTGAGGGTTTTTTATGTGGTTGGAAGGGATCACACTTTATAGTGGTTTTCCCTCATTCACTAAAGTTCTTACTCTTGTCCTCTTGTCCTATATACACCACTATAAAAAGAATGTTAATAGATATGATGAAAGAAATTATTATTATTATTATTATTATTGTCTTTTCTTTATAATCTGATATGTGTGGATTGGGACTTTGTCCCTTATACTGGTTTATAATGGAGATGAAACTACGGTTAAATCAGTCCCTGTCTACACCATAGATTCCACTACAGAGCTTTGCCACCTGCCTGCATATAGTTCCAACTCTAAACAGAGTTGATCATTGGCAAGCTGTACAATCTCTTACTAACTTTGTCTAAATAAGAACATAATCAATAGTTTACAATAATAGACACTCCTATACACAGACGATCTGATCCTGCTGTCACCAACAGAACAGGGCCTCTTTCAGAAATTGGCAATAACAGAAACATTCAGCCAGACCTGGGCACTCTCTGTGAACCTAGACAAATCCAACCAAATCACAATTCACACTGACTGGCAATACACCTATATTACCTTCTAGAAAAAAAGTCTATATATCCTGTGGCACACTTAATAATACAAAGATTGCCCAAAATACGAATATATAAAAAGCTGCAAAAATATATATTCTCATTCGGAGCAGGGCAGCCTGAAAGCTTCCCATATACAGCCAACATAAATTGGTTTGTAGAACTGGCACACCAATACTGTAGCTTGAAAACAATGCATTATGTATTTATTACATAAATTATAGATGCAAAAATAACAGAAAAAAACCAGAGCAAAAATATAAAACAGGGCAAAGGGTTTTACTTCACTTTAGTATTAGACTTTTTTTTAATAGCTTTGACGCAATTAGGTTCTGGAATTGGGAGGGTTAACTAGTATGTGTACATGGTATGTCATGGCGTTGTTTCTGCACGCGTCTGAAGCACCATGGCCTGTCTGTTGATGATGTCATTGGCCGCTTCAGGTATTGCACTATTGGGACTTGGATCAAGTGGAATATTTATATATTGAGAAGGCTGGGGGGGGGGGTACATTTATCTTTTTCTTGATATTTATGGGCTCCACCTAATGAAGGTCCAAACGAATGTAAGAAAATGCACCTTGATAATGCGTGGTGGCACGAAACGCGTAGGTGCATTTTTTTTACCCTGGGAATCCATGTGATTCATCACGTTTCCATTTTTCACTAGAGTCACCTCTTGATCTCTTTGTTTTTTCCACGATGTGTTAGTGCTCTGCATTTTCTTACATTCATTTGGATATTCACACTTACGGCTGCCCACCTGGGAGTATCAGGATTGAGGGGACGTACAGAGGGTATCTGCATTTGGATCTTTTCAATGTATTATCTATGGAGGATGTGATATACTACGCTGCATATTTGGGGTCCGTGTATTGGGATTCCATTAGGTGTTATTCCCCTGATATATATTCCTGTAGATGAACTGTATGTACCCATTAAGGACACTACGGACATCATACATTCTCTTATCTTATGACACTGGAGCCCACATCCAGTCTGAGCACCATTGTCCTGTGGAACTTCACTCGACCAATGAAGAAGCAATGTGGCTTCCCGTTTTGTATTATTTTGCTTAGTTTTTTTGTTTTTTGCCTCTTTCTTTTCATATTTGCATTATTTTGTTACTGTTAAAGGGACCGTTACCAGTGTTTAAACAATAAACACATTTTTAGTTGGAGCCTACAGCGGATCTTCCTGGGATTGTAGTGTGTTCTCTGTGTGGCAGAGACTTATTGCCACACCAGTTACAACGGGAAATAACCCTTCCATGTGAAGGGAATAACTTGGTTAGAATATGGCCTTGTAACACAAAAATGTACTGATATGGAAAAAATGCGATCTAACTTCCTATATTTTAACTGGCTCTTTTATCTGTAGCTTACAGTGTCACGTATCTAAGTCACAGTTAATTTTGCAATAAAATTATCATACAACATCAATTACTATGATTACAATGGATGTTTATATATCTATCCCATTCCTAACTGAAACGTAATTGAGTTGGTCAAGTTTTAATCATACTGCGGCATAGTAACTCTTTTCCCAATCACGGTAAATCTAATTGACTTGCAATATGTTGAGCAATGATATTCAATCCGCAACCTACATATTTAAGTTCAATTAGTTCCCCCGCGATAATTTGCAAGCAAATGAAGCGGTTAAGACTTTTAAACAAGTAAATGTTATTGAAGTGCAAAAATTAACATTCAGATTATTCCTCCCGTTCCTCATCGCCGTGAAACTTTAAATGAGTGGAAAACGAGATCATTCAAATTTCCTTTCTATGAAAAGGTTTCAATCAATAACAATAATATCATACAATGTATCAACGGGACTACATTTCAAGGCCAAACAAACATGGAATGATTACTTGAAAGAGGCAATCCAAAAACCTTAAAAAAAAAAATATATATATATATATATATATATATATATTTTTTTTTTAATATTATGCAGTATTTGATGACCTTTGTTAAAAACAAATTACCTAAGCTGCCGATCCATTAGTTCTCCCGTGATTGATCAGCAAAGATCCTGCTTCCCAGGGTTCACTAAATGGCCGCCTTTAAGTTTCAAATCAATCCTTCAGTCAGTGTAACTCACTGTAGCTCAAACTGCTGGGGATATTGGCAACAAATTATCACAAACAGGAAAGTGTGACAAACATCTTGCACTGCTGGGGAGGTGGGCTAAAACCTGCTATAGATATCAAAGGATGCTCTGTATACTAAAACTCATTCTCATTCTACGACTCTGTGGTAGACTCCCTGGGGCTCAGTAAGACTTGACAGACGGAGAAACTTGTCTCCTTATTCATGCAAAAAGAGTTCTTCTTGGATTTCTGATAAACTTGATTAATGAGTAGAAACAGAAATCAAAATAAACTTTGGGGATGCATAAATTAGGGGAAGGTGAAAAAACAAGGCTCTCACAGGAGTAGCAGTTTGGGGTAGACCACTAGCGATAGCTGCAAGCTGGAAAGGACAGATGCAACAGATTCAGGCCATGAAATAAGACAGGGCTATACCAAGTGCTAGGGATCTAGGAATATACCATTACCTGGGGGGCCAGACAAAGAGTTGCTAAGGCAACAGACAGAAACAGGCAGAAAACTGAACAGGAGACATAACAAGAGTTGAATTTTAAAATAAAAAAGGTAGTACATGTAGCGGGGTCCCCCCTGGTCCCCCTTACCCTTGCTGCTGCGGGGGCTCCCGGCAGCGTCGGAGGCAGGGCACCACCATCTTGGTTGTGTCGCAGAGGTTCGCGCATGCGCAGTAGCGACGTGGCAGCCATTTTGGTAAAGGAGAAGTGGCAGCAGAGGCGCTCCGTAGCGCAGGAACGGCCAACAGTCGCACATACGCAGATAGGGCGATGCGGCAGCCATTACAGAGTTGCACAGGCTCAGCGGAGAGTAGCGGTGGCCATTACAGATCGCGCACGCTGCCCCAATAGGAAAGAGGGCCATGGAGGACTACAGCCCCCAGAGTGCTTAGAGGCAGACAGGCCACCTGACACCAGGGAGCCAATAAGGCTTACAGCTTCCCTGAGAGGAAAGATACATTGTTGGGTGCTGCAGTGAGGAAGCAGAAGAAGCTGGGACACAGACAGGGGAGGGTGGGTAAGTGTAGAGAGCAAGTGGCTCATACACTAGGCCAGACATTCCCCCCCTAAGGCCCCAGCTAGGCCCCAGCTAGGCCCCAATCACCTCAGCTTGTGGTTACTACAGGGACTCCCCTTAGACAGGGACAGGGTCCTGTAGAACGCAGACAAGTGAGGGTACAGCCAGGAAGCGTGGATCTCCTGGTATTGCTGTGAATGTGAATCACTCTCTGCGGCTGCAGAGATAAGAGACTTACTCAAGGTAGATCACTCCATGCGGGAGCCATCCACCGCCAGGCAGAGTTACAGGACATCGCTGAGGAGATCGCAGAGCGGCGGATCCTTTGCGAAGTGTCTGCAGCCCCAGGTGCTGGAGCACTGGGGCAGGTATCGTATTTTAAGTGCACCAACCTACCGGTACATCAGGCGCTGATCCCGCCTATATGTTTTGGGTTTCTTAGAGGACTCTTGGGACTCTGGGTACACGGTTTTGGAGAGGAGTAAGGTGTAAGGGTATAGCCCAGTTAGGGGCAAGGTTATAGCTGCCAGCTAGTGGCAGAGGGTGACACGGCTGTGTTGCTATTACTGATGTATGTGATGTGATGTTATTGTTTTGCCCATATAGAAAACAGTTATATATAAAACAGGTATTTCCCCTCCCAATCGCATAGAGTGTGTGTGCGGGGAACCTAATGTTACCAGGTGTGGTGCTTTACCTGTTAGGCTCACAGGAGGCCTAAACCTCCGCCACGGGGAGCCTGGGGCACGTATAAATAATAGGAGTAACCTCGTACTCGGTGCAGCGCCTCCTCCTGCGATGGCTCCCACCAGAGTGGGAGTGGTTCGTCGCAGGACAATATATATATATCACACACAGCATGTAAATAACCAATAACTTTACTATAGCAAATGTACTTATTCATATATATATATATATATATATATCAACAGGTGTCCCTCTCTAGAGGAGACACTAACTACTGCGTCTCGCAGGACGCTATCCCCTTTCACCGGGTGATCCCACCCCGTGTCCAGTAACCCCACACAATATGTCCCTTCACGTGAGATAGATATGTGTGACTGCGCAGCCACTAGTTCCGTGTGAGTATAATATAGTATAGTTGGTGCACTTGGTGATGGTTACCTGCCGAGCACTCCAGTGCCCAGGCCTGCCCAGGAGCTTCACAAAGGATCCGATGACAGCTGACTACAGGAACTACCGTCCGGGACGATCCCACCCGGATGGCTGCTGCAGCGGCAGGGGAGGTCTGAGCCCAAAGCTCTGGATGGACGAGCAGCGTCCGCTGTGTCCCTAACTGACTCTGGATAATAAGGGGCAGGGTCCCTAACCTGGGGCCTGTCCCTGAAACACTCAAAGCTACTGGTGACTCAGGGCTATTTGGGGCCTAGGGGGGCTGCTGGCCTAGTGCAGGGAGTCACTGACTCCTGCACCCTACCTCCTTCCCCTAGCTGCTCCTGACTGACGTGCTCAGGGCCCACGAAATGTATCTAATCTCCTCTGCAGGGAGATGCTGTAGCCCTATTGGCTCCCTGAGGTCATGTGGGGTGCTCCTTAGGCTCATGGGATATGTAGTCCCTCTCTAGAGCCCTCTGCTGATTGGCTGCCTCTCGCGCGCTATCACTGCGCATGCGCAATATCCCTGGCTGGCCGCCGCATGCGGGGACTCACTGCGCATGCGCAACACATAGGAAATGGTGACGCCCTACTGTCCTGCTTCGGGAGCACCGGGAGCCCTCACAACGCGATCGCGGCCCTGGAAACCAGCCGCGCGTGTCCCCGGCAACCCCCCTGAAGCAGGATCCTCACCGCTCCCACCTTGCGATCGGCCGACGGGACCGCCATTGGACTCGGCGGCCCCCGCGATCACCTGCAAGGTTTGGGTGTTGACAGGCAGGGGGAACCTGGCTACATATATCTATCTATCTATCTATCTATCTATAGATAGATAGATAGATAGATAGATAGATAGATAGATAGATAGATAGATAGATAGATAGATAGATAGATAGATATCTAGTGTATGTGTTCATTTGAATGTGTCCTACGAGGAACAACTCCTGCTCTGCTGGGAGCCATCGCAGGTGGAGGCGCTGTACCATATAGTATTGTTCAGAGGATACACCCCCGGCTCTCACTGGCAGAGGCTCAGGCGTCCTGTGAGCCTAACAGGTAAAGCACCACACCGGGTAATACATATAGATTCTCCTCACATGCACCCTATCTGCGATTGGGGGGGGGAATATGGGTTACATACATATTATCTAATACTACAGAACTGATTTATTTAAAAAAAAAACATACATGTAGAATATTGCTAGGATTGTTCCTGTAATATACAGTGGAAGACTGAAGCAGAGCCACTAGTTCAATGAAACCTCACAATGCCCCCATAAAAAAGCCCAAACAAAGGTAAGGTCTCCGAAAAAAATGTAAGTGCGAGGTAGGAATTCATTAAAGTGCATTAGCCGCGATGACAGTGTTAACTGCCATTGCCTTGAATAGCAGTAGGCACACAATCACGCAAATCAGACTTTAACGAATCTTCCACTTACTGAGGACATAGGAAAGGTCAAATGTTACTGTAATGAAAATAGTTTTGTGCCTGGAACCCTACATAATGAAATCAACTTACTTCAGAGAGTTTTCTATTCATCAGGAGTTCGGGGGCTACAACTAGTGAAGTCTTGATTTAAGTATGTTAATGTATTTACCAGACAAAGCTGTGTAATGCGGCAGGCATACGCTTACAGGAGTCCATGTTAAAATGGATGAGTAGTAATGGGTGACACTTGTGGCATGTGATGTGCTTATTTGCATGTCATTACCCAGAATCCCTGGCTGCAGGGGAAGCACTGTTTGCTAAGCAATAATGGGGGAAGATGGGGTTGCAGACCTGTCTGAGACATGCACCCCATGTAGTATTTTTAATTTAAAGTATTTCAAAATTAAAATAATAATGAATATGTTTAACATTATTTAATATTTTATATTAGAACCTTTAATTAGAACAAGCATATATGTGGTTAATGTGATTGTCATCGAAGCATATGCCAAACTATGGTTTCAAATACTATGTTTTGATTTGGAACATTTGGTGGGATTCTATAATTACTATTCACGGTCCCAGCTGGTTGCCAGTTCTTCACTATTGACCATGCTGTCTTAATAAGGTTTCGTGTGAGCTTTTGTCTGCTACAGTAACTATTATGTAAGTAAGTTAATGATACCTGACTAATGTGTATTTTCAACAGTCAAAATACGTAGGAGGTAGGCACAGTATGCTTACATTTGTATCACATTCAAAAGACAAAGGGGCCCATGCACTAAGCGCCGGGAAAAAAATTGCCGGTCTGTTTAAATTGCCAGTTTTGACAGCGTTGCTATCACGGTGCAGAAAGCCCAGAATACCTGTCATAGCAATATCTGTAAGACTGGCGAGTAGCCAGCGACGTGACGTCTGTAAAGGGCTCACCCGGCTATTTCTTTCTGCTGCATAGAGAGAGCCGCCTCTCGCCAGAGATCAAACATTTTTACTATAAAATATAATACTAGTGTATTGTAGCAGGGGGTCTCCGGAGCAGAACCTCGTTGATTTGAGGTCCGGGGACCCCCTGCTTCCCGAGATACAGGCCCTGGTGTTGGGGTGCCGGTATCTCCTCCAGTATTTAAATCTCATGGTCACGTGACGCGGGCGATTTTAAAATGGTGGCGATACCGGCACCCGATGCCCCATACTGGGGCCTGTAGCTCGGGAAGCAGGGGATCCCTGAGGCAGAAACTAAAGCGGTTCAGCTCAGGAGATCCCCTGCTCCCGCACACTATAAATAAAAATGACATTAAAGCAGCCTCATTACCTTAGCGGATAGCCGCTAAGGTAATGAAGGGGTTAAGGCACAATAGCAGGTTAATTGGGGGCAGAGGGGGTGAATGAAGCGGGTACTTGGCCCTTCACTCACCCCCTCTGCCCCAATAAACATTACAATTTGTATTAACCACAAATACACAACCCACCCATAAAAGTTTAGTGACTAGGCCCCTGAGCGAGTTAATAAGTGTTTCAGCATTAAGGTGCCCCTCTTTCATAAGGAATTCCACTGAAACTTAACCTTGCTGAATAAAGACACACGTACAGCCAAGTTAACATCTACTTATAGGCTCAGTCCAATTACGCCATTTTCTTAACATTTTATTTAAAATGTTCTTTTTAATATGTTTGAAGCAGGGAGCTCTGGAGCTGAACCCCATTCATTTCAGCTCTTCCGGAGATACTTACCTCCGTATGGGGTGCTGGTATCTCTCTTCAGTTTAAATGTCCCAGTCACGCAGGCCAATATGAAGCCGCACCGGAAGACGTCACTGCTTTTTATTGGCCCACGTGATGCGGGACATTTAAAGCTGCCATTACAAGAACCCCAGCTAGCCTGGCCAGAGCTCCTACTGGCCACCCTTTACGAGGTAAGTATCTCGGGAAGCAGGGGGTCCCCAGAGCTGACATTTACGTGTTTCTGCTCCGAAGACTCCCCTGCTTCAAACCTTTCTTCTTTTCTTTTTTAAAACACAAAAAAAAACGCTGCGCTTGGGCTGCTCCTTTAACATACAGTATGCGTTAAATACAAGGCTGCATTAGCCTGCCAGTGATTGGATCACTGTTAAAATGTTTGCTGGGGTGTCAATTTTGTTGCTGTTTGCTGTCAATTAAGTTGCTGGGGTGAATTTTCCCCATACCCAATGATAGAACAATAAGGATTTGCACATGAAATAAAAGTGTATATGCAGCTACTGTATGTGACAATTAGTAATCGAGACACTAGGTGTATGTGGGCAATGACAATTAAACCTTTCATTGGTACAAGCAGTATTGCTGTCAAATCAGTGTAAGTTTTTGGGATGCCCTCCCTCACTTGTAAGGATGTTACTTTACCAGCTGCTTTGAGTAGTCGCTAGATTTTGTTTTGGTAAATGACAACTTGTCAAATAAAAAATAAGTCTCTACTTCCATACACCACTGAGTGTGACATGCTGACTTGTCTCACACGTGTGTGAGTATAACATCTGCAGACTACTGTTTCTACTGGTTATTTATTCCAAGCTGTGCTGTACTATTTAGTAATTTTTCTCTTTATATGCATATGTGATCCCGCTCCCTCATCCCATTGCGCACTGTTCATCAAGGATCGAGAAGACTTGTCCCTCATATGAAGGTTGAGTGGCCTCACTATATTATATATTTTTATATCTCTCACTTGTACTGTTTTTCGGGGGTTACATTTCGTTACCCTGCTCCTACACTGGGGGTCACTGCATACTCGTTCTATATTATTACTAGAGCATTTCCCGTAGCGCCAGTCCTGTTGTATTTTGTGTTTGCAAATAAAAAATAAGCCTACATTATCATAGCAAATCTGAATATTCACCCCAGTGGCACTTGTCAATGTCCCACTGCTTTTAATACCCACTATAATACCTTTATTCGCAATGCCGTTCTGGTACAAGCGATAAGCCAGTTGAAGTGGATGAGTTTACCAAGCTTGCTACACCTAATGCACTTTGTGAATGAGGGTGAATAATGTCTGTCAGAAAACTGACGTTAATAACATTGGTTTTTAATCTGATTTAAATCCTTGAAAAATCCCCACACGTCTGAATGTCAGAACGGGATAGTTTACAGTATTTCTAAAAGCCAGAATATTTTACAAAAGATGGTTGATGCTCATCAAAAGAGGAAACTAGATGGAATTTAGGAATATTGCACCAGTAAGTTGTTGTTCCATTCCACACGGGATCTCAATACAAACTTTTAGGAGGGTGGTTAATAGTATCTCCAGTTGTATAGATGTCCCTTCAAACCTCCCTCCCCTGTGCTGAAAATGGAACATACCTGAGGTATTCTGCGAGATATGCTCATACAGTTGTGTGAAAAAGAAAGTACACCCTCTTTGAATTCTATGGTTTTACATTCAGGACACACCTGAATGCTCCAGACCAGCAAACTGCTGAAACTTCGGCTTTTATAGAGGTGGTCACACTTGCTGATGATCAGTTAATCAAGGGCATTTGATTAGCAGCACCTGTCTGCTACTTAGCATCTCAATTCCTATGGAAGCAGTAAGGGTGTACTTACTTTTTCACACATGACTTCTCCATTTTGACTTTATTTTTGTTAAATAAATCATGGCACGGTGTAATATGTCATGTGTGGTTGTTCATCTGAGGTTGTATTTACCTAATGTTAAGACCTGCTAAGGAACAGATGATTGTTATTATGTCCTGATATGTAAAACCATAGAATTCAAAGAGAGTGCACTTTCTTTTTCACACCACTGTAGCTATATAAAGTCCATTTAAATGAGTCACACATCCTAAAAATATATCCTTAAGCCCAAGCAGTCTGAGGGTGCTTGTGATGAAGGGGATACAAGCGTGAGACCCAACTATGCAGGGCAGCAGATCTAGCATTGAACTAAAGCATATGCTGGGAAACTCAGGTGGCTCATGTGTCTCAGATGTCTCCATTTTTATGCACAAGGAACATTGAGCTGTCCGCCAGAAAGTTAAAATGGTCAGCTTTAAAAGGAAGCTAGGGGGAGGGGAGTACAGATGTGAGTAGTAAAGCTCAAAGAATGCTTTGACAGTAGCATTTCCCAGTGTCTGGGTTAGTTCAATGCTTAGTTGCTGCCCTACATGGCAGGGTTGTGGGTTTTAATCCTGTTGAGTATGAAACTACTATCCCCTTCATCACAAGGGCCTAGGCTGCCTGCATTTAAGAATATATTTTAGGATGTGTGACTCATCTAAATATACTTTAAATAGCTATTAGCATACCTCCCATGGTACCTCAGGTGTGTTCCTTTTTCGGCACAGGCATCTCTCCCCTAATTTATTTGGAGGGAGGTTTGAGGGGACATATATACAACTGGACATGCCACCACCACCTCTAAAGCACGTACAATCCAGGCGGTTTGCATGTTAAATCGGGCGGTTTGTTACTTTTTTATAGAAGCGGTTTAGAAGATGCGATTTGCAATAGAGAATATTGGGGGGGTTTTCTCTCTCATTTCAGACCGCTTCTAATGAACAGGCCAAACTGCACGGTTTGGCAATGACAACTTCGGAACAACTAGAATAAGCTCCACTGACTTTCAGGAAATATAGATGTTGCAGTTGTTATTGCTCCCTCTGGTGCCCCCATTGTGTTTGAATTACCTACATACAAGAAGAGGTGGGGCTAGCACGTTATTGCACCTACAGGCGCGTGCCAGCAGGTGCAATAACACTTGCTACACCTCTGCAATACAACTCTATTTATCATTTGTTATTTAGGCTGCAGAAGCAACCCTGTCCCTCATCAGTAGTAATCAGGAAGCATTAGTATGTGCCAAAGACATCTGCAGCTGCTAGTTCTGGTATTCCGTTTCTTCTTATTGTTGTAACCTGTGTATCGGGTCTTCCCCCACCCTATCTCATATCGGGCCTCCTCAGGGAACTCTCACTCTGGTTGCAGGGATTTTGGTGGTGCATATCTGCTGGTAACAGGAGGGCCTGGGTCTCCCGCGATGTCATGGGGGATAACAGGACAGGCTTCTGGGGCTGTGCCCGAATCTTTCTTAATGGTGCAGCGCCTCCATCTTGTGCAGCCCCCCAGCGGTGCAAAAAAAGTTGTCTCCCTCTCCTCCCAATAAACTCCACTCTCAGGCAGAAGATAAAAGCAAGGAAATGTGGTATATGTGGTGCTCAGAATCAGACCGGTAACATCTGTAACATAATTGTGATTGAGACCATAAGCTTGGTGGTCTGGCGACGACGGAGTGCCCCTCAATAAGGCAATAATGCGTAATAGCTGTAGGGGAAGTGACAAGTGGAGTCAGTTGGGACAGCCACTGTGATGTACACAATAAACACCCTAGCAGTATATAATTGAAGGAACTATGTCCATTGAATAGCAGGGTTTAGATAAGGCACATTGGCACTTTACCTGTGCATCCGGGGGGGGGCACTCTCAGGATCAGTAGCGTGCAGTCCATCAGATAAGAAGTCCAGAAGGATAGTTGGTGTAGATAGAGCACAGCTGCAGACGCCCTGCAATGTGAAGCAGGGAAAACAAAGCCAGGCCACTCCGCAATAGTAACAAAAAGTGTATTAAGCAAGCAAACACATACAGGGAACAAAAATAGAACAGATGGAACGCACCTACGCGTTTCGTACAATAGTACTTTATCAAGGTGAAGCAAGAGTAAAATAACAGCCTATTTATACCCACCTTAAACACTTCTAATCAACTGGGTTGCGGCGTCATGCGCCGGCAGCTGCAAGCAGTCGCGGCAGAGTGACGCGTCCCTCTGCCGCGACTGCTTGCAGCTGCCGGCGCATGACGCCGCAACCCAGTTGATTAGAAGTGTTTAAGGTGGGTATAAATAGGCTGTTATTTTACTCTTGCTTCACCTTGATAAAGTACTATTGTACGAAACGCGTAGGTGCGTTCCATCTGTTCTATTTTTGTTCCCTGTATGTGTTTGCTTGCTTAATACACTTTTTGTTACTATTGCGGAGTGGCCTGGCTTTGTTTTCCCTGCTTCACATTGCAGGGCGTCTGCAGAAGATAAAAGCAGAATGGTTCTTTATTAACCTTTTTAGCAGCAGTCTTTGTTACAGCACACAGTGCTTTCAATGATGTTCCCCATCAGGATGTTCCTAGACACACTCCCCGTCAGATATAGGAGCTGTCCCTTTATTTTCGCTTACTCCTTTGTGGAGCAAGAGAATATCTCTCCCCTCTCCCCTAAGGGAGGGCCTTCAGCTTACCAGAGCCCTGGCAGCTTACTGAGATCCAACCATCCTCTCTCAAAGCTGGAGAGGAACCCCCCTCTCTCAAGGCTGGAGAGAACCACACCAAACAGGAAGGAGTAATTCATTTAATACAGATCCAGAAGCCACGCCCCTGTGCCCTTGACTGACACAAGGCCTGAGCGCTCCCTTCTCTGACCATCCAAATTACATTTGTGTGGGGCAAACCAATTTTAACTCCTGGCAAACCTGCCCTTACCACGGATTATTGCACAGGAGGAGGACAGAATAATAGCCCCAAACCTACCAGGGCTATACCTGTATTCAAAAATGAGTTCCTCTTTTGCATTTTATTGTTTACCACAAACCCTTTTAATATAAAATAATTGCGAGTAGAGTAGCAGGATGTACAATTACTCTTGGTAACAGGTTTTATACTATCAGGAGCTCTCTGTGTGCCCTTCGACTCCCCCTGTCTTATAGAATAGCACTGCTTAGTAACAATGGGCCTATATTGCTACAAAACAAAATTATGAAGCAAAAATAATATCTACGTTAGAGCACCTTAAAATAACTTTCTGAACCCCTGAGGAAGTCGAGGTGCGGCGAAACGTGTTGGGTTTTTATCCCTCGGAGGACACCGTCCTAGGAGCAGTATTCACAGCAGTGTATCCTGACCAATCAGCAGCCTTCCTGCGTTCCCCGCGTCTCTGTGACCACACCGCAGAAGTAGCAGTGGATGATCGGGCAGGGTCTGTGCAGGCTGGAGCTGGTGACGTGACTGAAAGTGTCCGAGAGGGTTAGAGTGTGCCCAAAACACTCGCTGCCTTTACTAACCAGGGAAAGTGTGGGTGTGATTCCTTTTCCCTGTTGTCTATGTCTGTTTTACCATAGTAAACAATATTATGCGATGTGGAACTGGTGTGTGTGGGACCCCATCCAACACCTTTATTTATCACTATTTTTCCTTTACTAGTTTGCGCTGTTACTTTTATTTGGCACATTCATTCTGGGCAGTTTGCAAAGACCGTGGGGTATAGGCTGCACCTAGAATTGGAGCACTATTCACATTTTATATATTTAAATGCAATGATTCATTCTCTTGGTAGCGCTTTTTTATTTGTTTTTTTGGGGTTTTTTTTGCTTACTTTTAATCACTACATTTCTTTATAAGGGTATAATTATTGGCACAAAGGCAACCGAGATGTAAATATGAAACTAAAATATGCAAACAAAAGGATATAAATCAACACTTGTCAAGGAAAGGTTCAGATGGGTGACAATAAGTGCTTCTCTGTGCCCATAAAGTAATCAGTAATCAGAAGACTTTTCTTACAAAGCAGAAGTAGAACTTGGAATTTGAAATATGTAATTACAGAAATCTGTAGGCTATGTTTTTGGACAGGTATGCAATTTTAATCCAAAATATTACTTCATAAAAGGGAGTACTATCAATGATACATTCAAATACATTCTTATTATCTATTGTTTATATCACACAAAATATAAAGGTATATTTGTAATACTGTATATCTATGATATATATATATATATATATATATTTGCGATTGATCAAGCAATGCTAGTGCAAGATCCCAATCACTCAGAGTCCCAATGACAGCCATGGTCCTTTAAGTTTATCAATTATTCCAAATCCTTTGAGGCTTTAGCTCCGCAAAGTCTAGATAGAGATACTGATGATGCCTTTATGAATTCTTTCCAATGCATCCTCTACTTTACTAGAGTATGTGGGGTGTGTACGTTAACTGTATACAATAGGAATTGCATCAGAGATTTAAGGATAATGTGATCATTGCAACTACAAAGAGCAGGGGCGGATTTCCCATTAGGCCCCGGGCCAGCAACATTTTGGGGCGGCAAAAATGTCCGCTCCCATATACAGATGCCACGCTCTCGGCCCCGATTGGAAGGCACTAACCTGTGGCAGCTGCCTCCTTGCTGCCACACTCCTTCTCCTTCCAAATTACAGCGTGAAATGGCGCCGCGGACAGCACCAACGCAAGGCGTCTCGTCACCATGACAACATGACGTTGCAATGTCAAATTATGTCATGACACCGCGTTTCTGTGGCAACGTGACGGCGTGCGTCATCACGTTGGGTGGTGCCCGTGGCGTCATTTGATGATGTGATTCGGAAGGAGAAGGAAGGGCGGCAGCACGGAGGTGGGCGCCACACGTAAGTTACAAAAGGTGAGGGAGTGGGGAAAGTGAATGGACTGGGCGCTTCCCAAATAGTAATAAATTGGTGTAATAAATAACACACCAGTGAATACACAAATAAACCTTACACCAAAAGGTGAATAAAAATATATAGTGTAAGAAAAAGCAGCTCAACTTCCTCTGGTGGGACAGTTCCAAGTCCCAGGATGTGGAATTTTCTTTTCTTGGAGTTGAGGAGGAGCGCAGGGAAGGATCGTGATATGTAAAAAATAAGATATATATATAGTGCAGATGGTAGATCACTGCTAGAATAACATTCAATAACAGGAATAGAACTCACAAAAATCGTAGTAGGTTATAGCATGTCAGAGATCCATCTCTCTCTGACTGGAGCCCTTTGTATAGCAGGAATCAGGATATCCCTCAGTGGAGTGATTGATATGTAAATAAAGAGAATCACAATAGTGCATACAATTTGAACTATAAGTCATGTATTGATCACAAATGGTTTAAGGAAACTCACATTTTCCCTTAGTAAAACTGGTGGTGGAGAGAACCGCCGATTGAAGGGTGGCGTTGTGTATAGCTGCTGCCCGGTGCTTCACTTGCACCTCCCGGTGGATTTCTGCATCAATCTCTGCCGTCGCGTCACTTCCGGTCGCCACACGTAAGTGCCATGGGGCGGTGGATCTCCAAATCCGCCGCTGCAAAAGAGCCTATGGCAACTTTAGCATCGACCCTAGCATAGAGTTCTCCAGCTCCGAACTCCCATCCTGCTCCTCTTCCCTTTTGTTTCAACTTCCGGGAGTGCAGGAGCATAAGATGCATGTATATGTGTTAAACAAAGGTTGAGGGTTGGAGCAGCGAGCTAGAGAATAAGGAGTGAGTGCTGGTTTCGGTAGGAGGAAATAACAGAATAATGGGCTGCAGGGTGTAATTACATGTGTATTATCCAAGTTAATTTCAATTTACTTACTGTAGCATTCTCTATTAGTGTGACCAAAGTACAGTACTGCATGTTAAGTACCCTCGTTATACTCCCCTGCAGGACCACTACCTCCCCATACTCCCCCCCTCCCCCAGATCCATTACCTTTCCATACCTCCCTATACCCCTCCCATCCTCCCCCCCATACCTACTTTTTCATCCCCCTTTTTCATCCCACCTTATCCTTTCCCCCAACCCCAGTGTGCTGAGGGGGCAGGGGGCTGCTTCTTATATTTGTCCTAAACCCAACGGTTACTGTTGGCGGACGTGAACTTTGACCTTTGTTTTAGTGAGTATGTCCCTTAGTTATTATTAGAACACAAAATGCAATTAATGGCGTAATAAGTTGCATAGGCCAGAAGTGTTAACTATTGCTAAAAGGAAGTATTACTAAAATGAATACCAACATAAAAAAAAACTAAAAAATATGGCCCAGTGGTTCAAATTGTCAAGTATCAGTATAAAGGCTATAATTTCAAACCACTTTACCTAAAATGGTTCAACATGCTTAATGTCGAGTACAGATTAAAACATTTTAAGACATTAGTAACTCATTCACTTAAAAAAAAATAAAGCCATCTGTGCTAAAAAAAATAATATATACAGTAGGCATTTCATGCTCTTGCATTCCCTTTCATAAATCTTTATTCCCACTGTGAATCTCTTCTCATATTGATTTTCAACATAAAACTAAAGCTTCAAATGCTTTGAAAAGATTTTCCATTCGTTAAAATAAATCATACAGTAGTCTTTAGTGCTGAGCAGCTTAAACCCTGTTACAAAATATACATTTACATTTGTGTTCTAACTTTTAAACAAAGTGGCTGAAATGGGTCTTCTGGTGTAGCACATTTTAGCAAATATGGCCCATAATCTTTATGTCCATCATTTGCAAATGGATTAAATAAATAGGTAAATCCTTGATGAAGCAAGTTATCTGTCTGAAGTACAACTCAACCCCCTTATAACGCTGTGCTTGGGGTCCAAATAATCGCATTATAAGTGGATGGCGTTAGAAATAATGTACAATTGTATGCTTTGTACAATAAAGTATATAAGATACCAATAACCATGTTGTAAAGTATTCATAAATACAAAAATTGGGAGCGACGCTTGCATTGCGTTATAAGCGGATCTGCGTTGTAACGGATCGCGTTATAATGGGGTTGAGCTGTATCTCTTTATAATAATAATAGATGTATATCAGTGGTGTACCGAGTACCCGGAATTACCCGGCGTTACCCGGCACATTTCCAGCTACCCGGACATTACCCGGACCCGGCAACTGAGAAGTGGGCTCGGCGCCGGGTAATACCCGGCGTCGGGTAATGTCAGGGCAGCTGGAAATAATCTAATTACTTACCTTTCCGAAGACATCTGGGACCAGCAGCAGCGGTCCTGTGGCGGTGGCAGCATCGGAGGTGTCTTCAGCCGGCGGGGGAGCTGCAGGAATCCCTTCCACAGCACCGGAGCAGGTAAACAGTGTGTGTGTGAGCCGCCAGGGAACCACGTGACCGGAGCAGGAGACGGAGCGTTCCTATTGGAACCTGCTGTTAAACCACAGAGGTAACTATCCAAGTCAGGTTTAAATGTCACCCTACACAGAAACCCCTACTGTGGGGTATGACTTTTGTGTTGGGTATCGCCGACTCTGGACAGCTGTACTGTGTTTCTGATGTGTTTATATTGTATATATTGACTTCTGTTGGCTTTACTAATGTTGACATGGTCCAATGGTAGCCAATCAGAACCAATAGCAGGCGTTATTGGGTTATATTTGTGAAGACACGTGAAGTCGTAGGGCATTTTATGGCTCATTCTCTTCAAGAGACTGGGCTGTAAAATGTCAGTAAATATGGATGTAAGGAGGGGATTCACTAAGCTTCGATAATGCATTTTGGGGCTTGTAAGAGATGTGTGCAGAGGTACATTTAATGGAGACTGATTAGGGTGAAATTATATCTTGGCTTTATTGAGCCTGTTCCTTTATCCAGGCAAAACATACAAAAACAACAAAATAACAAACCCAGATCCCTTTGTAAGGGCTAACTTACTTCCCCAGAACCTAACTGCAGGACTGGAGGGAGAATTCCCATTACCAGCCTATCACCCCAAAGTCTCAGGAAGTACCTTAAGCAGGTGGCCCTCCATGTCAGTCTCTGGCAGGTTCCTGGGTCCTCTGTGTTCAGGAAATATAGGTCTATGGGTGTCTTGATCTCAGCACAGCCTTTGTACTCAAAGACAGTGTCAGTGTGCAGGCTTCTCTGCTCTCCTTCTGTCAGCCCAAATGTGAGCTAAGGAATCTCTCTCCTGTGTCTCACATCAGGCTTTTAACAGAGTTCTCCGTAGTCTAGGTGGAGACCAGCTAATTGAGTGGCTGCAATTAACTCTCTCTGCTGGATTCTCAGAGCTCTGAGGCTGCTTTATTTAAACAGGGATAAGTCCCTGTTACATGGCCAATTGGTGTTATCTGCAATCCAAATCTAATGTCGTTTACAACGATTAAGTTCCGATACCCATTATCGGAGCTTCATGAACCCTTTCTACGTACTACTATTCTATGTGCCTTTAATGGATTAACCAGTCACAAAACAAGTAATGGTGAGTTAAAAAGAGACATAAACCCTCCACGGTACAGTTTACAGCAGGCCTGCCCAACTCGTAAAGTGAGAAGGGCTGAACTGCTCCAAGGAAAAAAAATTTGGGCCGCACGGGTTAAATCATTATCATCATCATCTCTCCTCCAGCACCTCTCATCATCATCATCATCCTCATATCTCCCCCAGAACCCCTCACTATCAATCTTTACGATACTCCCCATCTATCTCTCATACCCCCATCTCTCCCCCTCACCCACACAATACCCCCCTCCACATCAAACACACAATACCCTCCTCCACATCAAACATACAATACACCCCTCCACATCCCCCCAGCCCATTCCATGTCAGCATCCCCCCCCCAAGTCAGCATCCCCCCCCCATGTCTCTCTTCCCTCAATATGACACTCTCTCCTCCTCCCCTTAATGACACTCTCTCCCCCTCCCCTCAATATGACACTCTTTCCCCCCCTTGCAACTCACATCACACCCTCCCCCTGCAACTCACTCTCACCCTCCCCCCTGCAACTCACATCACTCTCTCCCCCCCCTACACCTCACATCACTCTCTCCCCCCCCTGCACCTCACTTCACTTCCCCCCCTGCCCCTCACATGTCAGCAGCCCAGCCCCCCCTCACATGTCAGCAGCCCTCCCCTCACATGTCAGCAGCCCACGCCCTCGCATGTCAGCAGCCCACTCCCCCCTCACATGTCAGCAGCCCACCCCCCCTCACATGTCAGCAGCCCACCCCCCCACCAGCCCGTTTTTCACACCCACCCCCCACAAGCCCGTTTTTCACACCCACCCCCCACCAGCCTGTTTTTTTCTCACACACAGCACACACACCACACACACCACACACACCACTCTTAGATCAGCTCAGCACATCCTCTCTCCCCGGTACTAAGCCCCGCCCCCGGCATGCTCTGACCGCCAACCCGCCCCCCGGCATCCTGCTATTGAAGAAAAAAAACACACGGCTGCCGCATCCTCCTCATGCTGCTGCTGCCCCCGCGCACCGCAAAACCTGGGGGCGGGGAGGGAGAGGGAGGGAGGAATCGCCGCCATTTTTTTAAACTTTTTTTTTTTTTATTTATTTAATTAACTGGCGCCCGGCCAGAGTCATCGCGGGCCGCACAGAGAGGCCAGAGGGGCTGCATGTGGCCCGCAGGCCGTATGTTGTGCAGGCCTGATTTACAGTAAATAAAAATATCATTTGTGAGCACATTCACATCTCAGACAGGTCTGCAACCCAGTCTGTCACCATTATCTGCTTCCACCACAGCTAGGGATTCTGGGTAATGACATGCAAATGAGCACGCACAGTGTATCACCCTTTGCTTGTTGTCCATCACATGGTTCCTTTAAAGGTAGGAACCATGTGATGGCAACACAGATATTTCAATGTTAGAAAATCATAGAGCTCAGGACCAGGGAGGTAAAGTCAAAGTTGAAGCTGCAGACCAAGCAATATCCTACATGTGTGATTTTTTCTAAATAAATCAGTTCTGTACTATGAGAAAATATTTGTAGCAGTTTTATTTTAAACTACTCTGAATTACATTTTTAATGTATTATAATGTAACAAGCCTTTTTTGTTTCTACAGCAACCATTTACAAAGTCACACTGACTGCAGAATACTGCTTTGCAGTCATTCAGCTGGGGGAGCTGAATCTTCACCGATCGATCACAGGAGAACGGATCAATCGGCAACATAGCTAATTACTTATCATTGTGTGGATTATATTGATGCACATATTAAAGGGAACAATTATATAAAAATGTTAAAACGGCAGCTTGGGCTGCAGCTCAAAGGGTTCACCAGATAAGAGAGGGAGCTCTTTAAGAGAACCCATTAATGAGATAACTTAAATGGACCACATTCTACTTAATAAGTATGCAATTCAAAGTGGTATAAAAGATATCCAGAGGGCAATATTCTAGATGAATTTGCAATGCCCGTCTTATTCCAATCATGTGTAATCTTTTAAGTAAGCACCCCTTTGGGATGTGTAGCATAAAAAGATAATAACAATTGATGCATGTTATTATTACAAAAAGAAAAGCAAAGCCGAACAATAGCAGAAACATTTCCATTTTGTGCACATTCCGATTTGTTATTCTACTCTGTGGAATTCTACTTTATAGAGGAGAACTATTGTTATTACAACCCCTACATTAATATAAACTGCATTACCTGCATCTTTGACATCTATAGCTCCAGCGTCCTGTAAAATAAGCAGATCAGTGCCCATATCTTCTTTTTTGACTGGCCTAACTAATTATGATCTCTGAAATTGAATGAAAGCAGCAGTTGTATGATACCACGGGTGTTCTTAACTCCAGTTCTCACCCTCCCATCCCCCACCTCACACCCCCCCCCCCCCCCAGGTTTTCACGATATCTCTGCTTCAGCACAGGTGGCTCAATGAGGTGGCTCACCTGTGCTGAAGCAGGGATATCGTGAAAACCTGACCTGTTGGGGGGTCTTGAGGACTGGAGTTGAGAATCCTTAACCTACCTGAACTGGGGGGTGGGTTTGCCACGGCTGATCCCTAACCCCCCACCCCCGGATACAACTTGGTAAGTTCGGATTCGCTCCTTGAGCCAATAGAAAGCTGCAATGTCATTGTGAGCTTTGTGACCTCATGTAATTACCCCGTCAGTTCAGGTACATTAAAACAAAAGCAGGGACTGCTGCTTTAATCCTTTGGATAGAAAACTGACTTTTGGCATAACACATTTTGTCTAAAGAACTTAACCCTTACTGATTAGGGTAAAGGCCTCTAAGAACATTCAATAACAAAGACAGTACTGTACTTCCAAAATGATAATAGCACAGACATTGCATTTTGATCATATTATTGTTACATGCCAATAACTATTGTTTCATTTTCTTTTCTTGACTGTACGTGTCACTTACATCACATTGAAAGTGAGCTGAGAGGATCTTGTGCTGTGGCAAAGTCCCAGTTAGAAGGATACCAGCTGGGGCTAATAATAAGAAATCCAGAGAAGGATTTGGAAATCTGAGCCAATTTCCACTCAGCCCAAGTATGCAAGCCAGGTGCTTCAATCAGGCACCCTTACAAACCAGAGGCAGCAGAGCTTCAGTGAGACTGGTGAGGAGAGGGGGCAGCTGTTCTCTGCAGCTCCCAGGGCCAGGAAGAAAAAGCCCTGTTGGGAACAATTTCTGTGCTTGGAGAAGCCACCTATTTGCAGACGGTGCAGCAATAAGCTGGGAGAGACTGTGGAGGAGGTTTCTAGGAATTGGCTTAGCTGGACTAGGCTGATAAATTAGTTATGGCTGGAAAGGCAGACCAGCAGTAAAAGTTCAGTCAGTGCTCCAAGAGGGAGCTACAGGCTTTTAATTTATGATTTATTTTGTGTCTTACAGGGCTAGGTGCCAATTTATGTATAATATTCCTGTATACTGTTTACTCATAACATTTCAGCACTGACCAACATAGAAAGAGATGACAGAGGTGACCTCGAGAGTCCTCCTGGTCACATATGGTGGCAGTAGTGGGATCTGGAGACATGAGTGAGTGAGGCAACAGAACATGTATCCTATGACAGTGCCAGAGTAGGCAAGAGAGTGATCCAGAGAGCTCTGCAAGAGAGGCAGAACCTGTATCAAAGTGGAGAAGAAGAATAGTGGTAGAAGTGAACCCCAGAGATTGCCATGGAGGCAGCACTTGTGGTGAAGAGATTGCCAGAGAGAGGGAAATGTGTTGCACACATTACAACAGTCAAGAATATATTTTTCTGTTCCCCATGAGCAAGATGATTAGAGCCAGAAAACTGGCAGATCAACTGACCGTCACGAGAAAAGGCTTGGTGATCGCAAAAAGAAGAGAGAGAAGTTCTGTGGACTAGGTATCTGGCAGGTGGCTAGACCCAACACTGCAACAGTGTAGAGGAGAGATCCAGCAACCCCAAGAGGAGATAAAACGATTAAAGTATTATCACAAAGGTGAAGTAAGGGACTTGAACTGGCAATGTGAACTTGCAGAGGAAGAACTGCAGGAGAGCCAGAGAAAATAGGGATTGTTGGAAACACTTGCTGCTAAAGCACCACATCTCTCAAAAGAACAGTGAAATTGAGAGTCTGTGCAGTCTTGGCAAAGAAGGATCCACAGGCAGCAGAGATAAGACAAAGCCTGTCTGAGAAAATCATCCTTCTTACGGAAGAGAAACATGCTGTACAGAAGGAGGTGCATGTACAGTAAGAAAGGTAAAACATGAACTTGAAAGAAGATCGCTTAGAAAGGAGTTGGACTCCAAATCCTCTGAAACATGGGCTGCACAACTTCTGACAACCCTTAAAGTGCGACGAGAAAGCCAAGCTGCAAAAAGAGATGAAAATGCCAAATTCTCTAAAGGTAAAGCAAGAGGTGATGCAACAGAAGCTTGGACAGCAGTTGACCACTTTGCAAGCTGAAAAGATGACCTGAGAGGCCCAACAAAGCAAAACCGTTGCAAGTCTTTTATTAGAGCTGCAATGAACAGATGAGGAAGCTCTGATAACAGCTCCAGACAAAGAGCATCTTAAAGCAGCAGTCCAAGCTGACGTTTTTGTTTTGTTTTAATTTTTCCTTTAATATATGTGCATCGATACAATCCACACATTGATAAGTAATTCGGTACGTTGCTGATCGATCCGTTCTCCTGTTATCGATCGGCGAAGATTCTGCTCGGGGGTTCACTAAATGGCTGTCAGTGCAGCAGAAGAGGACCAAAGATGACAAGATCTGTGGGGAAGATCATGTCATGTCACTAGATACAATTGATACACTAGATACTAGATATAATTGGTGCACTGCTAGAGAGAGGGCAGGGCTCAAAAAGGGGTGTGCCAGAGCCTGTTTCAGAAGAGATGTAACATTGTAAATTGGCCCATACAGAATAAGACCCTTAGAGAACTAACATTACCGCCAGTTACAGTGAGCACAAGCCTACTGTTACTTAGCCAATGTGGGACGCAATTCTTGTATTGTATTAACATAATCCATAAACAACCCTTTTGTTCCTACTTTCAAAACATAATGACAACCTTTTTACCTTCATTTTAACACATTGCTTTTCTAGGCATTAGTAGAACATGATACGGCACCATTCAGTATGGAAGACTTTCTCACCAATGATTTACAACAATTATTTTAGACTTCAAATATAACATTGCACTAGCCTATTAAGTCTATTATTGATCAAATTGCATTGACAAAGAAGTGGTAATGTATTTCAATAAATTACTCTTTTTAAGATAGCTTGGGAATGCTGGTTGAACAAAATATTTGATTATTGTATGATCTAAGCACAAACAGGAGGAAGTATATTTTATGGAGAAATGTCATAGAACTGTAATGTGCATTTTTGTGTGTGTAATATTTCATCTTTGATTTAGTTCCGTATATTTGAAAGGTGACTTTTCTTGTGTAAATAACTGAATGTTAAAAGGAACAGAAACCAATAAAACGCAAACTTGCAGGTGCACGTTTCTTCAATAATGAAGGATTCTCCCCCTTTATTTGTTTTCGTTCCTGTTCTCTTTGCTCTCCAGTCTCTGTGTAATCCAAAGGCCCAAATCATATCTTTAGAGGTAAAATTAGTAGTGCTATCGAAAAGCTAGAAATGTAAAACGTAAAAAGGTCAAACACAGAACATTATTAGCTCCTAACTGAATTGGTAAACCCAACGCTACAATTACTAATCATGGGGATTTTTCCTTTAGAAAGGTGTAAAAGTGGAATACCATTTCAAAACATGTTTTTGTACTTGGGTTTATCTGGCAACAGAATGAAATCAATTGGCATTATTAAGTAAGATGCCCTTTTGACATTAATTTGATCAAATATATTGTTGTTAGACATTAATGTTCAATTTTCATATCATTCTTCATTGACCCGTGTACCCATATTTAAAGAAAGGCCAATAGGTGAACAGATAAGTGGGAGATATAAGCAAATATATTTAATCACTAGGCCTAAGGTTAGGGAAAGGGTATGATTAGTTGTAAGCAATGTATCTAAGAACAAATATGCCTATCTAAGCTGCAAATTGCACAATTATACAGTAATAGGATAGGTATTTTTATCTAGTGCTTCTATAGCTAAAGTTTCAAAATAAATAGCCCAGAGTACCTGCATTTAAATATCAATATAGTGAATTATGGAATGTCAGATGTCACAACCTGATGTAGATTTTTATCATCAAGCTTTGGCTTCATATTGGGCACTGATGGCATTGATTGATTAAGGGTTTTCATGATCAGCATGGAGAAATCATTGCAGTACAAACACTTTTGTCAAAGCAGAAGCTGCGTTTGATAAATGTATTCCTAAATATGGAGTCCACAAAATATTGATTGTTGCCTCAACTGAGCTTAGATGGAGCTGTATAATAATCAGCTAACATTTTTTTCCTATTTACATTTGTAGCCCCCTCTTTGGAGACTACTGATTCAGATAAGGGGTTCATTGGTTAACTGGGTGGGCTCACTCTGGTTTTCCCCTCCCCTGTAAATCTTGTGACCCATGATATCCCTATAGGGAGTATAGAGGGTATATATAGCTCCACCCTGTTCTAGAAGCAGGTTCTTCAGAGTTTTGATAGGGGTCCTCACTGTGAGTCCTGCAAATAGGTTTATGTGTATAGCTAAGAGTATTAAGATGTGTCCTGTCACCGTTTGTTGTTTTTATTTAGGAAACGTGCCCTGGCCTAAGTAAGCGCCAGTAGTAAAGGCCATCAATTGATTCGCTATTGATAAGGAGGCAGCATGCTCTTGGTAAGGAGTTCTCGGCACAGTAACTCTGTGGTATGTTTGTTCTGGCCCAACAAGATGTTTCTCTGCGCATTCCTGATCGTATAGGTATAGAGAAAGTATAGAACAAATAACAGAGCGCAAACAGACAGAGTGAGTAATATGTACTGCACAATACCAGGGAAATGAATGTGTTAAACACAGATGGTGCTCAAAACAGTGAATGAGGACCTACTCACACTAGGTGGGTAGGATTCAAAAGATAAATGAATCCTTAACAGTAGCTTAGTGATGGATTGGAGATGATGATGATGAAGATGATGACGATATCTAAAGATAAAATGCAAGAAAGAAGGCACAGTGTGATGCTGTATTGAATTAAAAGGCTATACAAGTTACACTCACAAGTAGACCACAGGCAAAACACTGCTTGATCACAAAGGGTGTTACAGAAAGCTGACCACTCCAGTCGTCCTCTCACTGCTGTGGATGCACGAGTCCTGGGGAGAGAATTAGGAGAGGGGGGAGTGAAAGAATAATAAGAGAAGGGGAGAGAGAATGATGAGGGGGGAGAAAGAATTAGGAGAGGGGAGAGAGAATAAGGAGGGGGGGAGAGAGAGAATGAGGGGGGGGAAGTGAGAAAAAAAAATCTATAATCTATTATATATAATTTTTCTCACGAAAGTTAATTGGGAGGGGTAGAGGGGGGGGCACAAGGCTGAAGGTTCGCTAGGGCACCGAATGCCTTTGCACTGGCCATGCTGGTTAACAATCTGTATCAAGTATAAGAAACATGTTTAATAAGATAAGTATAGGGGAGATTATGGATGAAATCACATGGCTATAGCATCAGGCCTCAATAATTTTTTCCAGCAGATCATGAACCACAGCTGTAAAATAGAGGTTCCCCAACGCGTTCATCTTCCTACATGAACACCCCCAACGCATTCATCTTCCTTCATGAACACAGTCACAGAGCAGCATAGTTCACATATTCTGAGAACAACAACTATATACCCAGGTTAAATATTTACAGAGTAACCACATTTATATTTATATAAATGTATAGTATTATTACATTTATAGTGTAACCAAAAGATGGCAAATGGAATATATCACACTAATTCAAAGCTGAATACTAAGGCAACTTACCCACAACATTAAAAAAAAAAAGAGACCAGAACTTTATTACATTAAAAACGTTAATTTAGGTTTTTGTTATAATACTTTTCCCGACGTTGCTGAGCATGCCATTCACATCCTGGTGAGCTCCTCTCCTACATCTTACTTTGAATGTGTTATATTTCAAGAGCTGCCTAGACCTTTCTTATATAATCCTATAAACTAGGGCAGAAATAATATATCAATGTTCCAACACCGTCATTAATATGTGCAACAATAAAGTTGTTAATCCAACATAATGCATCGAAATGGAAATACAGGAAGTGGCTGCTTTTATACTTCTGCTGCATAATTGAAATATTTGGGGGAATTATATTTGGATGAAAGTTGCTAGATAAATGCAAATAACTGTTATTATACTCCATGGCCATGGAAGCTTAAATCATTTCATGCTATTACCATGCTCCTGATGGCACAGTGCCGGCAGAAATCCCCCTCTTGAAAATGCAAGGCAAATGTATCGTTAGAATATCATTTAGGATTCCAGCAGAATTATCTGCTTCCCGTGGCTCCCGTTAAGACATGAGCTTTAGATATTGCCACCATTTCAACATTCAACTGGTATCAAAAATAAGACGGGGTACCTAAACTTGTCAGCAAAATCTTATTCTTCAAAACCAGCCCTGTGCTGCAAATGCAATAATGATATATGATTTGGTGCCAATTTACAGATTATAAAACAGTGTGTCAGCGTTGCCTTTGCATTTGTAAGTCCTGTGAAGACATACAGTCTTTGCTGTAATGCTGATGTTCAAGCTTTAGGCTGACCCAATAACTAGAGTTGTGACCAACATTATTAGAAGGAACTAGAGATGGGTGAATCCGCCCGAATCCGGTTACCAGATTTTCTCGCATTTTCCCAACATGCGTTTCGCGGTATAAAATCTGCAAACGGATTTGGCCGGTTTTAATCCGCGCAGATTCATAAAAAAACGTAATTTGGTGCAATCCGTTGACGGATTTGTAGAATCCAGTCCACGGATTCCGTAATCCGTTGGCGGAGTCTTAAAAACCCGCCGACGGATTGCTGAATCCGTGGATTGGATTCTACAAATCCGTCCACGGGTTGCGGAATCCGTGGAGTGTATTGGTAATAATAATAATAAAAAATCTGCAAACCGCGAATCGCACTTTGTAACATTGATCCACGGAAATCCACGGACCAAAGGAACCGGCCGATCCGCTACGGACCCAAATCCGCGCCAAAATGCGCCGATCTCTAGAAGTTAATTGCAGGGACTGCCGACTATTTGACGTACTTTATAAACGACAATGCAGAGTACTACGTTTTTTTACATCACAGGTGTCTTGATTTTGTGCATAAACGAGAAGAAAACCTTTACGTCCGCAAATAATTTCTACCATTATTGTGGCATTAAATATTATGTTATATTAATTTGTTGCTCAGATAGATGGAGGCTGCTGTTGTATACTTGTTATTTTTGTTAATTTCGTGTTTGTTTTATACAGTTATATTATGTTGTATATTCTACACTTGTATGTTATACAGTATCATGTTCTATATAGCAGCAACCTACCTGTATGTTGTCTTTCATCCCTTTTCTGCTAATGAATATGTTGATACATTAGTAATTACTACATTACAATTGTCAGTTGTTGTGTTTCTTATCTATTTGCTACATAAAAATCCCGAAAGTATAAAATGGCAGAAGAAATATTGTGTAACGACGTATCCCTTTTCTTATTGTAGGCAATATTATGCCCACCATTCAGTGCCCCTTGCCAACTGTTTCTGACAAGCTTTGTCTTTTTAATCTCTCTTACTTATACCCATTTGTTTGTAAGAAAAAGGCACAGAAGCGCACCAAGGGTCAAGATTTATGTATTAAACATAATAAAACAAGTGTAAGTAGTAACTTACATGTAGGGTAAAATTAATCCAGTAGAAAGAAGTGCAGGGAAGTAGTAGGGAGGCATACATTATGTCAAACTTTTTTTGACAGGTACCACGCCCCCTTTTCCCCTAAGCCCCGCCCCTTTTGGCCTTAAACCCGCCCTATGTCCCGCCCCTTCCGTATCCGGTCCCGCCCCATCCGTATCCGGCCCCGCCCCCTGCGCATTTTTAGGTTGCCGCCCCCTGCGCCAAAAAAACGCGGTTGACGCCCCCTACGCCAAAAAAACGCAGTTGACGCCCCCTACGCCAAAAAAACGCAGTTGACGCCCCCTAAGCCAAAAAACCGCGGTTGACATCCCCCAGACTCCATTTTTTATTATGATGTGCATTTTTTATTCTTTTTTGTGATTGGTGCGTACTGTTGACGTAGATTGGAGGGGGCGTATACATACGCGGGGCATGTCCGGGCATGTTTATAGGCTTTTGGGGGCATGCCCGAACATGTTTTTTTCATACTGGGGCATGTCTGGACATGTTTATTCTGAAATAACGCCGTGCGCATGTCAGAAAAGTTCAAATGACGTTGAAAAGAGGGCGTAGCATTTTTTTTTAAATTCAGACAGAATACGGCTTTAAGAGGCTAAACCCTCAAGTGTCAGGGTGGCCGAGTGGTTTAAGGCGTTGGACTTAAGATCCAATGGACGTATGTCCACGTGGGTTCGAATCCCACCCCAGACATAATATTTTTATATATTTTTTTTTTTATTTGTATATATATTTTTTATTTGTATAGAGACGGTACAGGGATTAGCCGCAACAGTCGGGGGTTACATATAAATAAAAAGCACAATTGTATGAGTCAAAAATTGCTTATTTTATTTTTTAAAAGATAACACAGTTTTCACCAGGAAATAATTACAAGACGTATTTACAAGTAAAAAAGTAAAACGGCTGTTAAGGCCTTAATAGACTAAAATCATCTAGAGGCGTTGAGTTAGTACGATACATAGTATAGAGGGACAGCAATACAATGTCTTATTTTACAGAGGAAAAAAAAATTAAACAGCTTATTTACAGTTTCAACCAGGCAATAATTACAATTCGTATTTACAAGTAAAAAAGTAAGTGAGTCATTTCAAAAGTCTTTGAAAAGCTTTTCATAGCAATTGATGCAATAACCTCATTAGCAGATGTTGTGGGGCCATAGTAAAAAAAGTAAATAAGTCATTTCAAAAGTCTTTGAAAAGCGTGTCATAGCAATTGACGCAATAACCTCATTAGCAGATGGTGTGGGGTCATAATGACAAGAAGCTAGACAAACACCATGGTTGTTAACTGAGAGCAGAGGTGTCGTGGGAACAGCCTCATTAACAGCGGTAAATAAGGCATTTCAAAAGACTTGGAAGAGCCTTGAACTGCGGGAGATTGTTTTAAACAGAAGCTGAAAACACCATAGAAGCATTATATTGTTTTATGAAATACTATTAAAGAATGCATAGCCATACAAGCTCAAAAAAAGCGGATGCACAATTACGAAAAATATATTACACGCCGAAAACGCCTGGTTCCTTTGGCGGCATACAGAGTTTAAATAATGCAGCACAAAAATACGGTATTTCAAACGCAACGGTCAAAAATTATCTTTCAGAGCAAGATGTCTATACGTTATACAAACCGGCGCGAAAAAATTTCAAAAGGAATATGATTTTAGTGTCCAATATCGATTCGCAGTGGCAAGCTGACCTCGTATCAATGATTGATTTTGCCAAGTGTAACGACGGAAATCGTTATATTTTGACCGTTATCGATATTTTGTCAAAATACGCCTGGGCAAAATTGTTGCAAAATAAAAAAGGGTTAAGCGTCGCTAATGCGTTACAAGAGATTTTTTTAGAGGGAAGGGTGCCTCAAAAGTTACAAACTGATGGGGGTAAAGAATTCTTGAATAAGAATGTTAATTTACTGCTCCAAAAATATGGCGTTAACAGGTTCATCGCCGGCAACGCCGTTAAGGCAGCCATTATTGAACGCTTTAATAGGACATTAAAAACGAAAATGTGGCGTTTTTTCACAGCACATAATACGCACAGGTACAGCGATGTGTTATCAGACTTAATATACAGCTATAACCACACGCCACATGGCACCATTAAGTGTGCGCCAAAGGATGTAACACAAGCGAATTCTCTCACCGTTTGGAATACTATTTATAGGTCACATGTGTGTTCTAAGAAACTTAAGCCACTTTTAAAAATTGGAGACCACGTTCGGATATCAAAATATAAAGGAGTTTTTACAAAGGGTTATGAACAGTGCTTTACAGATGAAATATTTATTATTGCTGATGTACGCACGAAAGGCGTAAAACCGCTGTATAAGATCACAGATAGTGCTGGTGAGGCCATAGAAGGCTCATTCTACGCTGAAGAGATACAAAAAATACCAAAGAATTTAAATCGCGTTTACAGAATTGAGAAGATATTAAAACAAAAAAGCGTAAGGCGTAAAATCGTCTACTACGTTAAATGGTGTGGATACCCTACAAAATTCAACAGCTGGATAGAAAAAGCACAACTAACTCGTTTGTAAAAAGACGTCACCATGGAGGATATTGCCTTTTATGTAACGCTGCCTAGTAATGCGTCATACGAAACGTTCCCCCAAAATGACATTTCTAATTATACGACAAAACTAGCCAAGCCCATTATTTTAAAAGGTGAATGGGAGGTTGCTTTAACAGAAATACAGTATCCGCATACTTGGAATACATTTGAAAACGTGGACGGTAACGTATCTGTAACACAACTAAGACCGCCGTTACGGAATGCTGCGCCAGACAGCACATTACATGTATCAACGCTAAACGCCATTAAATCAAACTTCATGGTAAAAGCGGGGTATTATAGTGATATTAATGAATTGGTTAGGTCTATTAACGAGGCGATGGCCATCAGTAAAGTGAAATTGAAATATGACGACTTTGAAAGAACAGTATCTGTTCCGGGTTCACATCGCTTTACAGCCTCAGAGCGTATGATGAACATTCTAGGCATGGATTCTAATAATATCGATAAAATTGAAAAATGTGATAAAATATGTGCAGATATAAAAAACGGCTTTTATACAATATTTGTTTATACCGATATCATTATGCATCAACGCGTAGGTCACAGTTTTGTCCCCCTACTGCGGACTGTTGAAATCACCGGCAATAATAATGATATCATTACGCAGCGCTACATAAAGCCTGATTACATACCCGTCAGTAAATATCACATCGATTGCATTACAATCGAGATAAAGAACGACCAAAATAAGAACGTCTCATTCAAGTACGGGAAGGCCATTGTAAAACTGCACTTTCGCCCGCGCAAAGGCTCTCTGTATTGAGGGTCCGGCAACATGGTGGCTGTTAAAAACTATGGAGAACCACAGGTTTACAGTATGTACTATAGAGCACAAGCGGGAAATGGCTTACAGGGCTTTCATGGGAGCCCTTATATGTACGGCCGTGGATTAGCAGGCGTTTTCCGCAGTCTCTTTAGACGGGCGGTGCCTTTATTCAGGCGCGGCTTTGATATTGTAAAACCTCATGTAAAAACTGCAGCACTAAATATCGCTAGAGACGTTGTGGGTCGTGTTTCAACCGCTGTGACGAATAAAATGGGTGGTGCAGCACAAGACGGATCAGGACTCGTGTACATCAGTAGAAGCAGTGCTAAAGGCAAACGCAAGCGCAGCGTTGCATTCCCACCCAGCACAACCCGTTATCAAAACAAAAAGAACAGTCGCAACGTCAGAAAGAAGAAAAAAACCTCGCGACAGAACTTAAACGACATCTTTTGATTCATTTGACAAGACAAAAAATAAATAAAAGTTATTTCAGCATGGCGTTTATTCACACCAACTCCATAGAATGCGCTAAATCTGAACTGGATATCTTTGAAATACAGCCTACACAGACGAGCATAGAAAAAAGTCTGTATGTGGAAATACAACCGTTGGCCGCCCTTTCAGAAACGGCACCGTTGGAGTTTTATATCGCTGGCAACGGGGAACATTATTTCGACCTCAATAATACTTTGATTTACATTACGTGTAAAATCGTCAAACAGGACAATACACCGATTGCTGATGGAGCACGCGTGAGTCTAATCAATTATCCGATAGCAACGCTTTTCAATCAGTTAGATGTAACTTTGGGGGACAGACTCATATCGCAATCCAATAACCTGTACGCATATCGGGCGTATATTGAAACAATTCTGAACTATAGCGCTGATGCATTATCCACGCAGTTTACCACCGGTTTATTTTACAAGGATACAGCGGGGCAACACCAAACCCGCACAGTGGGTGGTGATAACCATGGTTTTACAAAGCGTTCCCAAATGACAGAACGTGGTAAAGCCGTAGAATTACTGGGACATCTACATAGCGATATATTTTTTCAAGAGAAACTTATACTGAACGGTCTGGACTTAAAAATTAAACTCACTAGAAATAAAGATACATTTTGTTTAATGTCTGCTGAGGCTGAGCCGTTTAAGATTCAAATTCTAAACGCGTCGCTGTTTGTCAAAAGGGTGCAAATTGCGCCGGCAGTGCGCATAGGTCATGCGCAGGGGCTTTTAAGCGGCAACGCAAAATACACTATCGACCGTGTGGGGATGAAAATTTATAGCATCGCGGTCGGAAGTCGCGTATGCAATCTAGAAAACCTGTTTTTGGGTCAATTACCCAAACTGGTCATTATAGGATTCGTTGATAATGACGCTTTTTCTGGTGCTTACGATAAAAAACCCCTTTGTTTCAAACACAACCATGTGAATTTTGCAGCGCTGTATTTAGACGGCGAACAAATACCGACAAAACCGTTTCAACCAGACTTTGAGAATGCTAATTCTATTAGAGAATACATGGCCCTGGTACAAATTGCCGGTAAACAAAATGCAGACGCTGGATTTCTCATTAATCGTGAAGAGTATGTTGAGGGGTACACGCTATTTGCGTTTGATTTGTCACCCGATCAGGAACGCGGTGGTCACTTCTCACTAATTCGCAATGGAAACCTGAGGGCTGAAATACGCTTTTCAAGGGCTCTGGATAGAACCGTTAATATTATTGTGTACGGCGTTTTTGATAACGTTATTGAGATAAATCAGAGAAGAGAAGTGTTATATGACTTTCTCTGAATAAAAAAAAAAAGAATGAATACCGTGCAAATAACACAGTTTTTAAGCGCCGATCGATTCACCCGTGGATTGTTTCAAGGAGTTTACCCCTGCGATTTATTACCCCGTCGCGCGCTGACAAATGCACCCACATGTTTCATCATAAATACACATCCTCATAACGGTCCTGGTGAGCACTGGTTGGCGATTTTTTTTGATACAGATGGTGCTGGACATTTTTTCGACTCATACGGATTATCACCAAAAAGTGAACTCTTTCCTAAAGAAATTTTACAGTTTTTAAATACGAACGTGAATCGTATAACGTTTCAGAACGCACAGTTGCAAGATACTTTGTCTTCTGTCTGCGGTGAATTTTGTATTTTTTTCATTCATCACATGTGTAAAGGTTTAACATTTGAAGAGATCTTAAAAAGTTTCACTAATGATTTAAAAAAAAATGACCGCATAGTCGCTAATTTTGTGAGAAAGCATATGAGCCATTTTAAGCGGCGATATGTACACATTGACTGTACACAAAAATGTGTGGCCTGTTATAAAAATATATAAGGCCATTTTTTTAAAAACATGTGTCTGATGTGTAATGTTTAATAAAAGACTAATTATATTATACACTGCCAACAATGTCTTGTTTTGTTTTATTTTTATGGTCTTTTGCAGCACTTTGATAATATAGATAAGTTAGTAAAAAATAAATAAATATATATATAATAAATCAGAAGGGTTAAGAACAGACCTTATAATAATTAAAGCTATTAAACAAAGAACAAGACAGCCTCAAGAGGATTGTTCACACCCCCACTAGCCATTGAAGGTGGAGCTACAAATTGTTAGAGCCTCAAGAAAAAACTATTTAAGAGGGGGCTTTTGAAATACTTCTGTCTCTAGCCTCATTGATCGTGAGTGCCCTTACATCCAGTCTGTGCCTAGCAGTGCTCTCAATATAACGGCATGGTGAGTAAACATAATATTGACTGTATTGTTTTATTCATGTCTGTCTTTTTTTCAAAACTGTGATATAATATACCTAAACCCTGATATATTATTTTATAGAATGATAATTACTGTATTTTAATGGCATTGAATGTATTTTTATGTAAACTTTATGTAATATACAGGACCTTTTTTTTAATTAGCGTATATTGAGTGTATTGTTTTATTCATATATGTCTTTTCAAAGTAGCATTTAATGTTTTTCTAAAAAGTGGCCCCGTTGATAATATAGTACATACTGTAGAACCTAAGGCCATAATATATTAGACCTAAAAATGTGATATAATATACCTAAACCCTTGATATATTATTTTATAGACTGCTAATTACTGTATTTTAAGGGCATTGAATGTATTTTTATGTAAACTTTATGTAATATACAGGACCTTTTTTTTTATTAGCGTATATTGAGTGTATTGTTTTATTCATATATGTCTTTTCAAAGTAGCATTTAATGTTTTTCTAAAAAGTGGCCCCGTTGATAATATAGTACATACTGTAGAACCTAAGGCCATAATATATTAGACCTAAAAATGTGATATAATATACCTAAACCCTTGATATATTATTTTATAGACTGCTAATTACTGTATTTTAAGGGCATTGAATGTATTTTTATGTAAACTTTATGTAATATACAGGACCTTTTTTTTTATTAGCGTATATTGAGTGTATTGTTTTATTCATATAGGTCTTTTCAAAGTAGCATTTAATGTTTTTCTAAAAAGTGGCCCCGTTGATAATATAGTACATACTGTAGAACCTAAGGCCATAATATATTAGACCTAAAAATGTGATATAATATACCTAAAACATTGATATATTATTTTATAGACTGCTAATTACTGTATTTTAAGGGCATTGAATGTATTTTTATGTAAACTTTATGTAATATACAGGGCCTTTTTTTTATTAGCGTATATTGAGTGTATTGTTTTATTCATATATGTCTTTTCAAAGTAACATTTAATGTACTTTATTTTTCTAAAAAGGGGCAAGTGTATTGTTTTATTCATATATGTCTTTTCAAAGTAACATTTAATGTACTTTATTTTTCTAAAAAGGGGGCCCCCGTGATAATATAGTATCATCTATTTTATATCATGATATTTAGTGTATTTTAATAGCATTGATTGTTTTGTTTTTTGTCCGTTTTTTTATCAGACTATATTGAAGGACTTTTAATGATAATATTTAAAGGCCTAGAATTGATTGTACTTTATAATACATGCAGGCTGACCGCTTCCAAACATATATTGCCGAAAATACACAGGGGAGTTCCACAGAGGCAGACCAAGAATGTAAGAATCGACAGAGGCCGCTTAAGACAGCTCTTTTTTTTTATTTTTATTTCTTTATTATTATTTATTTATTTTTGTAATTTTCTTTCATGTAGTTTTGGCTGCTGCACTTCAAGCTGAGCGGTTGGCTAATGACGCTCTAGACTGTCGATTTGGAAAACAGGTTACCGATGGTGCGTATTTATATAAAAGCGGTTGCATATACTTTTTTTTTTTTTACTTTTAAAGTTACCTGTGTACATGAATAACCGCCTATGCGGTCTTTTATGCCGTACAGAACAAACCAAGGGGGGTACGGAAAACGGTGTACGATCTGTCAAACGTACGATCAAACAGCACAACCCTGATCCGTCCATAATGACAAATCAAAAACGGGGTATGTATGACAATGTATCGCTGTTATATTTAAAACTAACACTATAGACATGTTTTGAACTTATTTAAAACTTTATAGATTACGGCTGTAATTATATATCTAAGTGGACTAAGATAGTGTTTCTATTCATTTTATTACACTTTTTTTTTATAGCCGACATTAGGGGTCATGCAGCCACAATAATTGTGTAGTTATTTTTTTTATTTTTAAATGCTGCTGTCTATTATAAAACTTTTTAATAATGAGGTCATTGTTCACAGCTTCAAAAATGCACCGGCACCAAAGCGTTAGAAGCCCAAAAGTCGCCGCTGAAATGCAAATCCAGAACAAGAAACCACGGGCCCCGCAACCTGAAAAGAAAGTCAACGCTGAAATGCAAACCCAGAACAAGAAACCACGGGCCCCGCAACCTGAAAAGCATGGTGAGTCTATTGTGCTGTAATTCAAGCATCTATATACGTGGTGTTGCGTAATGTAGTACTAACATAGTTCCTCAAGCTGTCTGGACTTTAATCTATTAATGAAATGAGCTGACAGTATTCTTTTTTTTTTTTTTTGTTGTTGATGTTTTTAGCCTCAAAGACGACCGTAAGGCATGCCACTAGACGTGTTCCTGATAAATGTACCCCTGCACACGACAATGAGCAGCCCAGCACATCAAAAGCTTTGTACGGTGTAAAGCGACCAACAACAACGGTTACGGTTACAATCGAACCACCACCAGCTACAATGTTGAACTCCCCAACAGCAAAGGCGGATAGCATTTCGCGTGCCACCGGCGGTGAGTCAGCACGCATAAACACAACACCTGTATCAGGCCTGCAACAAGCCCAGTTGGAAAATATATTGCGTAGAATTGACTTTGGCAGACGCCCACGTGTAAATGACCCTGCTGTTGCACAGCCAACAATTAAAAGACGAAGGGTGCCTTTACAGGACATCACACCGGTCACAAACAGTAAAAGTCAAGGGTTTCCTTTACAGGACATCACGATTGTCACAAACAATGATCATGGGGCGCAGAAAGGTCAGTCAGGTAACTGTACGACGATTAATGACATTGATACACCGCATTATTGGCGATGGTTCTATAATCATTTTGTTTTTTGGATAGATTTAAATCGGCTTATAGAAAATGTAATAAGCGACTTGAAAACATTGATTTTTGTGAAAGAGCATGAACGCGATTTAGAGCGCATGAAAGCCTTGTTATTAAGGCTTCGCCGTTCAAGCGATATATTTCACAAGGGTGTAATGCATCTAAAGGGGGATTCAGGGGCCAACAACCAAAACATAATACACGACGTAATAATAACAACACCGTGTACTGACAATACACACCCAAAAGCCACAACAGCGCTGTGTATAGAGGACGAATCTGACATTGAGAGCCGGGGTTGTACTGAATACCTTTTCTGGGTGGATGTAAAGAGGTCTATCAACGCATTCATGCGTGAACTGTATTCACATTGTTGGGTGCCTCATGTCGAACGCAACATGTGTATGGAGCCGGCGTTCAAACTAAAACTTGATCGTTTAACGACTGTATTTAGCAACGGGGCCCAATTACTAACCAATTCATGACTAAATATGGTGGGCAGGGGCTTAGATCAACACCCCACGTTAAACAGAAGCACGCAGAGCAGCCAGCAGATAAATTATGTTGTAGACAACAACTCAGAACACACGCCAGAATGCTCATTAATGCCCGTTAGTACAGGTGATTTATCGACCCCCGTTATGAGCCCCAACTTAATTGCGGTCGAACATCCCCAGAGGGGTATAATGCCATTAATTTCTGTACAGTCAGAGCCATCTGTAAATGAAATTAATGTTGAAAGGTCTGTACTGCCGGTTGAAAATAGTGTTGAAATACATACACCACTGATAATACAGCCCCCTAACGATGCGGCGGATCAGTCTGTATTTTTGGAACGTGTAGCGCAGTACCAAAGAGTACGACAAAATTTTAATGCTGTGGAACATTTTGAACATTTTCAATTTGTAAATCTTGATCGTATAACATCATTTTCAGTGGCATTACAGGCGGTACATGATTCTATACAGTGTACATTGAATAGACTACTGCCCGACATAGGACCCCATGACATGGTGCAATTACGTCTAGACGGTGACACGTTAAATAGAGCTTTATACTCTATTAAACGCTCTAAGGACGCCTTAAGCGCTGAGACGTTTTTGGAACATGTGGCAAACATGTTACAAAGCAACGCGGAGGTTCTTGGTGACGGTACTTTAAGACTATTGGTCATAATTGTTAAGAACAGAGTTGGTGGTGTGATGCACCGTAGACGCATTAATTCAACGCCTTACAGTCGCATCGTAAACAAAAAAAGACAATTACTCTTTGACTTAAATAACGACAGCCATAACTTGTGTCTAGCAGCCAGTCTTTGTGCCCTGTTAGAAAAGAGAGATACGGCTGACGCTGTGTTACTGGAGAAAGCACGTTTGATACATCGCACCCTGGGTATTCCTGATGATCGTCTAGTCAGTTTTAGCGACATACCCGACTTTGAAAAGCACTTGAATGTAACCATTAAAGTGTTCTACCACAATCGGGGAGAATGGCAGTTTTTTAATACAAGTGAGCCCTGCAAAGAGAGGGTTTTATTTATATACCATGAAGACACACATTACTTTGGCGTAAAAAAAATAAACGCTTTCATCGGGGCCAATTACTTTTGCGATTTTTGTCATACTCCATTCGCTCACAAAAATAACCATTCATGCCGCTATTTTTGCCGATCGTGCCACAGACGGAATTGTGTTGAGGTCATAGCAGACATGCCTAGGTGTCCTATGTGTCGGGCATTTTGTCGTTCACAGGATTGTTTGAGTGAACACAAGAAACTAGCCCAAGCTGCTAAAATAGATTGTAAACGCAAGAAATACTGCGACCGTTGCGGTCGCTACACAGATGACGATCATGATGAATGCAGAGGTTTGCAGTGTAGAGTCTGTTATGCTTACATCGCCAGTTTTGACAATCACCTGTGCTACATGCGCCCATACAAACCACCGGTCCTCACTGACAACTACATTTTTTATGACTTTGAGTGCATGCAGGAGACGGGCGTACACATACCAAATTATGTCTACGCCATGCCTTTAAGGGATGATGAAGAAAAAGGTTGTGCCCAGTCTTTAGACGGCACTGTGGGTTGGGAGTTCCAGGGTCCAGAGTGTTTGGCTGATTTTGTAAAAAAATTCATAGACAGGCCCTTTAGGGAGTACACTTTCATCGCACATAATGCCGGCCGTTACGATTCCTATTTTGTGGTGCAACAGCTGCTTAAAGAGAAGATAAAAATAGAATTACTAGCACAAGGCGGTAAATTATTATGTGTAACAATACCTGATCTGAATATCAGATTTATCGACTCTTTAAATTTCCTCCCCATGAAGCTCAGTAAGCTGCCACAGGCCCTGGGTTTTACAGGCAGTAAAGGATATTTCCCACACTTTTTTAACACAGTACAGAATCAAAATTACAGCGGTTCTATGCCCTCTATAGAGCATTACGGCCCCCAGTACATGATGGCCGACGAGAAAACGGGGTTCATGACATGGTATGAAGCGAACAAACATTGTGATTTCAATTTTCAGGCTGAGCTTAAAAGCTATTGCATTGAGGATGTAAAAATTTTGAAGAAAGCCTGTATCTGCTTTAGAACCAGTGTCATAGAAATGACAGAGCATACGGTAATGAGCGACCGTGAGTCTCAGATTGGTGAGGAAGATGTCTATAATGTGGACCCCTTTCAGCTGACAACCCTCGCCTCTGTGTGCATGGCTATGTATCGGCTCAAATTTTTACCCAGTAACACCATCGCCATTGTACCCCCTGACAATTACAACATCACAAAAAAACGCTTCTCTACGCCCGCCACACAGTGGCTACTGTATGTGGCCTACAAGGAGAATATAGTCATACAACACGCTTTAAGGGGCGGTGAAAAGATGGTGGGTAACTATTTTCTGGATGGTTATGCGGTGATTAATGGTGTTCAAACAGCCTTTGAATTCAACGGCTGCTTTTACCACGGCTGTCCCATGTGTTACAATGAAAAAGATACAAACACTGTTACATCTCTCACATATGGTCAATTGTACCACAAAACAGCCATCAAAACACATTTTCTAAAAAACAAATGTGGCTATGCGGTGCGTGAGCTGTGGGAGCACGAGTGGAAACACATGTTAGAGACCGATACGGATCTAAAGTCGTTTCTACTTAAAAGTGATTTTCCACAACCCATGAACCCCCGTGATGCACTTTACGGCGGCCGCACAAACGCTATTAAGCTGTACCACAAAACGGCGCCCGGTGAGAGTATACATTACTATGATTTTACCAGCTTGTATCCTTTTATCAACAAAACCAAAATGTACCCCACCGGTCACCCTAAGATCATCTATGAGAATTTTCTCTCTTTTGACAGGTACTTTGGGATTGCTAAAGTAAAAGTCTATCCGCCTAGAGGCTTATTTTTCCCCATCCTTCCTGTTAAAATGAATGGCAAGCTCATGTTTCCGCTATGCAGCACATGCGCCGTCACCAATCAGACGACGCCTTGCTGTCATACGGATGAGGAGCGCTCATTGACCGGTACGTGGTGTACCGTTGAAATCCAGGCAGCGTTGAAGAAAGGGTACCGGCTGTGTAAAATTTTTGAAATTTGGCACTTTGCATGTTATACAAAAAAATTGTTTGCTAAATACATTAAGGTGCACCTCAGGGACAAACAGGAGGCATCTGGATACCCCAGCTGGTGTACAGACGAGGTCAAAAAACAAAAATACATCAGCGAGTATTTTTCAAAAGAGGGTATACGTTTACGCGCTGATAAAATAGACATTAACCCGGCAAAAAGACAAATTTCTAAACTGTTTCTAAATTCTTTGTGGGGTAAATTCGGTCAAAAGACTAATTTACAAAATACAAGCATTGTAACAAGCCCTGATGAACTTTTTGGTTACGCCTTTTCAACGCAATACGATGTGTCATCTTTAGACTTCCTAGATGATGACACGGCCATGGTTAGCTGGAAGTATACAAAGGAGGGATACACTGTAGGTCGTAATGTCAATATTTTTATTGCCTGTTTTACGACGGCCTATGCCCGTCTTGAACTGTACAATGTTTTGGACAAGCTACAAGAGCGGTGTCTCTACCATGACACTGACTCTGTCATTTTTGTTAGCAAAACAGGTGACTGGAATCCGCCTCTGGGTGACTACTTAGGGGAGCTGACTAGTGAACTACCGAATGGTACACACATTACAGAATTTGTTTCCGCCGGTCCCAAGACTTACGGTTACAAGCTTTCTACTGGTAAAACGTGTCTAAAAGTTAAAGGTATAACACTGAACGCTGCAAACGCTGAATTGATTAACTTTGACACTTTAAAAGATATTGTCCTGGACTACCCCTTACACTCTGATCCTGAAGATCAGAAAAAGATTGTGGTACAACAGGCTGGGATTGTCCGAAATAAACGTTACTGGCAGATTGAGACTCGTCCTCTACAGAAAACACAAAAGTGTGTGTACACGAAACGACAGCTGACCAACGACTTCACAACCCTACCCTTTGGTTACTAATTATAAATCTGTAATGGATATCAGGCTTCAACATCCTTTCTCGTGTATTTTAGCCGGGCCGTCAAATTCAGGGAAAAGCTATTTTGTTAAACAGCTTTTGCAACATTCTAGCACTCACTTGTCGCACCGACCTGATAATATCGTATGGTTTTATGCATGCTGGCAATATCTTTATGATGAACTGTTAAGCACTATGCCCCACATTAGATTTATTGAGGGTATACCCGCTACATTTAATGACGATGCTCTTTTTCCCCCTGGTAAAGTGAATTTGACAATCGTTGATGACTTGATGGAAGCAGCCAGTGAGAGCTCTGAAATTGAAAAAGCATTCACCAAGTATGTGCATCACAGAAACCTCAGTATCATGTACCTCGTACAAAATGTTTTTTGCCAGGGTAAAAAAAGCAGAACCATAAATTTAAACACTAAATATATGGTTCTTTTTAAAAATCCAAGGGATAAATTACAAATTAACACCTTAGCTCGTCAAATGTATCCTGGTAAATCACAATTCTTTTTAGAGGCATTTGAAGATGCCACACGGTCCCCCTATGGTTTTTTGTTAGTAGATTTAAGAGCCACGACCCCTGATGAGTACCGCTTAAGAACCGGTATCTTTCCGCCTGACAACCCCACAGTTTATGTTTTAAAAAAAAAAAGCGGTTCTAAAAAGAGATAACTATCTGTAAATTGTCATTACTTGTAGTCGCTCCGCCGTTGTAAACATGTCTAACCGACTACGCCGCAATTGGCATACTTTAAAAGCATTAATAAGGGCTTCACCAAAGCAAAGAAAAGTTATTCTGTGTTCAGCATCTAATGATTTAGTCACCGCCATATGCGAGATAGCCCTCAATGCTCTAAAAGGTAAAATACCTTTATCAAAACGGCAAATTGGCATACTTAAAAAGTGGCGTAAAATTATAAAAAAGCTGAGCGACAAAAAATTTACAATTGTAAAAAAGAAACGCCTGGTGAAGCAGTCCGGCGGCTTTATTGGCTCTCTTTTGGGTTTTGCTATACCGCTGCTGACTGGCCTTCTCACTAACCGCTAATGGAATATGCTGAGAAAATGTACCTGGTCCCCAAACAAGATATGGATCGTTTACAGCGCCCCCCACAACGAGTGGGCGACATACGTGAAGTTGCCATGCATCGCCTAGATACAGACATTAATGCGATCTTAAATAGCCATAATTTATCAGAGGATGAAAAGATAAAAAGATACACTACTGTACTGCAGAAATACTTGGTGCATGCTAAACAGAGCGACGGGGAGAAGAACCGCCTAACCCTTTTAATGCCCACTGATGAAACAGCCTCTCACCCTTTACATTTCCAGGATATTGCATCATCAGATACGCCTGACAATTTGATTCGTGAGGTTGTTACTAATGTGAATGTCCGCTTCAAGAAAAATGCAGAGTTATTGCTCAGTAAAATGTTTCAGGCTAAACATATTACAAGCTGGAATGACAAAGGGGAGTTTATTTATAAAAAACAGGTTATACCGGGCTCTAATTTACTGGATTTGGTACGCGGTGTTACACAAAGTCACACTGTTACAAAGCGTAAAATACCACAGGGTTGGAGCCCTTTTCTGGCTGCGATGGCTGAACTGAATATCCCCTCATCGGTTGTGGGTAATTCAACAAATAGAGAAAGCCTGGATCGCTTAAAAATACTGCCCCCCGATACAACGAACCCTCCTTCATCATCCCTTTTAACTCCGCAGAAAAGAACCTCTGATTTGCGTTACAGTTCTTTAAGTGCCCCTGGCTTAACATCCCCGCCGGGTTATTTACTAAACAAGAGGAGGGGTAGTCTATTATTGCCGTCGGCTGACTGGTTGAAACTGTAAATAAGCTGTTTAATTTTTTTTCCCTCTGTAAAATAAGACATTGTATTGCTGTCCCTCTATACTATGTATCGTACTAACTCAACGCCTCTAGATGATTTTAGTCTATTAAGGCCTTAACAGCCGTTTTACTTTTTTACTTGTAAATACGTCTTGTAATTATTTCCTGGTGAAAACTGTGTTATCTTTTAAAAAATAAAATAAGCAATTTTTGACTCATACAATTGTGCTTTTTATTTATATGTAACCCCCGACTGTTGCGGCTAATCCCTGTACCGTCTCTATACAAATAAAAAATATATATACAAATAAAAAAAAAATATATAAAAATATTATGTCTGGGGTGGGATTCGAACCCACGTGGACATACGTCCATTGGATCTTAAGTCCAACGCCTTAAACCACTCGGCCACCCTGACACTTGAGGGTTTAGCCTCTTAAAGCCGTATTCTGTCTGAATTTAAAAAAAAATGCTACGCCCTCTTTTCAACGTCATTTGAACTTTTCTGACATGCGCACGGCGTTATTTCAGAATAAACATGTCCAGACATGCCCCAGTATGAAAAAAACATGTTCGGGCATGCCCCCAAAAGCCTATAAACATGCCCGGACATGCCCCGCGTATGTATACGCCCCCTCCAATCTACGTCAACAGTACGCACCAATCACAAAAAAGAATAAAAAATGCACATCATAATAAAAAATGGAGTCTGGGGGATGTCAACCGCGGTTTTTTGGCTTAGGGGGCGTCAACTGCGTTTTTTTGGCGTAGGGGGCGTCAACTGCGTTTTTTTGGCGTAGGGGGCGTCAACCGCGTTTTTTTGGCGCAGGGGGCGGCAACCTAAAAATGCGCAGGGGGCGGGGCCGGATACGGATGGGGCGGGACCGGATACGGAAGGGGCGGGACATAGGGCGGGTTTAAGGCCAAAAGGGGCGGGGCTTAGGGGAAAAGGGGGCGTGGTACCTGTCAAAAAAAGTTTGACATAATGTATGCCTCCCTACTACTCAGGGACATCTGACACAAGTTGATGCGGGACACAGAGGGACACAGAGGTAGACGCCGAAGCTCATGGATCAGTCCCGCGCGCTGGGACCAACTAGCGCGGCAATACTCAGATGGTACTTCTGGGTTGCGTCCTCTCGGGATACCCGCAAGGAGTAGTCAACCACAATCGCTGTGTCCAAAGGTACAGCACTCCTCCCATTCGGAGTTAGCCAGATGAAGACGGCTCAAGGCTCCGTGGGAAGGCTGTCAGCTGGGCAACTCAGTGTCTGAGTGTCTTCATGCACAAGATTTTACTCTGCAACGCATTTCACACACTGCGGTGCTTCATCAGGCGGTAGTTTGAGACACCTATACCATTTGTTTGTAGAACATCAGTTACTCTGAATGCTCCTTCTGACAAAATTACGTACCGTTAAATTTATCACACTTCAATCTTGTAACCCAGGGGTGCTTAACTCAAATCTGATATCATATGCGCTGTTACGAGAGGGTTGGGGTTCCTTACAATGCATCTGATCTCACACGCGCTATTAGAGAGGGTTGGGATTCCTTACAATGCATCTGATCTCACACGCGCTATTAGAGAGGGTTGGGGTTCCTTACAATGCATCTGATCTCACACGCGCTATTAGAGAGGGTTGGGGTTTCTCAGAATTTCCCAAAATAATTATAGGGTTCCTTCACCAAAAAAGATTGAACGCCACTGGGGCACACAGAGACAAGTTAGATGAGTAAATTGTGAAATGTAATTCACTGTATCTTCTCTACAGAAACTGACCTGTCAGCTTCATCTATCAAGACCTGAAACAACATCTCGTCCTGACTACTCTATCAATCATTGTGACTGACAATATTTTGTATCAGGGGAATAGGACGTATCCACTTATCCTTCTCAATACCTTTGCAAAGAACACTCAAAGTTCCCAAAGAAAGTATTTACAAAAGGATATAGCATTTCAGCTAACAAGGCTACTGCAAGTAATATTATGATGCTTAAATAATAAATAATGCTTCAAGAAAGGTTTTGGAAACACGCATGCTTGTTAAAGAAGCGAAACATTCAAAATCTTATGTGTGTTTTTTTTATTAATAAATCAGTTGTGTAGTATTAGATAATACTTACTGCCTTTTTAAAATTATTATTCCCTCCTCCACCACTCTTTATGGCTGTTTTAATGTATTAACATTACATTGAAAAGCCTATTTTTTTTTTATTCACCAGTTGCACTGCTTTTTTTAAATGTTGTGTCCCCACTCCTTTTGCCCTTTTTAATGAGTTTTAATGTATTACGCTTCCTTGGATTGCTATAGCAGCCATTTAGAAAGGCCCAACACTTGCTCTTTTGAAGTAAGCAGCCATATAGTGAACCCAGGAAAGCAGAATCTTTGGTGATCAATCACAGGATAAGGAATCGATCGGCAGCTTAGGTATCTACATTAAAAAAATAACAGAACAAAACAAAAAATGCTAATTATATTGCCACATTAAATGTAACAGTTAAATTGCTTATAACCTAAATAGTTTCTAGATAGGGAGTGGGCGGAAAGGCTTTTACAGTAGGTTTCTTTTCTGCAGCCATGTATATTCTATATGTAAGTCCTGACACAGCCTTATAGTGATACATCTATACAGTATCTAATTTTGTATTCTGATTCATTCCGAAATATATAAACAAAAGGAAAAAATACATTTGTAGGACTGCCAGATGCCCAGTATTGAACTGGACTGTCCTGTATTTGGACACTGTCCAGTAAAAACATGAGAGGTAATACTGGACATGTACAGTATGTGTATACCGGTATTACCTCTCTGAACTGGCTGCTGCTGGGTAATGCTGCCAATCAGGAGGTGTCAGCAACCTGGGGCCAAAGAGATGAGGAAACAACATGGAGCAGAGAGAAGTGAGAGGGGTATGTGTGCGTGTTTGTGTCTCGAGTGCAAAGCACCTTTCACCATTGTGTCCAGTATGTTTGGAGATGTCAACTGGCAACCCTAATTATGAGGAACAACCCCAATCGCATATAGATTATTGTCTAATGTAACACGTTTTATAATGTGGATTTACAATGAAAAAATGAGCACACACAGTATAATTCACAATTCAGCATAAACTGTCAAGTATTATATAAACTGTTTATTTGTGCAACCTCCTGGATAGGACTCCTGTAACTTAACAAATAAAGTAGATAAGGCAGATCTGTGCTCAGCGATATGCAAGATTAAAGTGTGTCTAGTCAGCAGAAGTGGTGACAAACGCAATCTAACGTGTACAGTAATCACAAACTAGGAAATCATTGGCCAAATCAATTAAAGAGGATTTACATTTAAAAAAAACCCACAAAGGCAAAAATGATTCTGGTAATCTATCACGTTCATTGTGTTTTTTCTAAATACCTTATTACCTCTCAGAGGTGGTGTAAACTCGTTTGAGTAATGGTCTGAATCAATTACATGGCTTTTAATCAACAAGTTTCTTAGAACTAGAGATTCCGGTTTACGGTGTTTATTTTTAGTCAAATCTGTGTTTATTGATATTAGTTTTCCTGTGTTTTCATGTCATGAAAAAAAAAAAAAGTATGTAAATCAGTGTTAATGAAAAACAATTGAGACATTTGAATTTGAGGTTTATCGGCTGGGCCGGTGCCCGGGGTGAGCGAAAGAGGTGACGGCCTTAGGCAGCAGATTCCTAGGGTGGCATTTAATGTGCCTCCTTTTGTCCCTGGTACAGTATAATACCAGGAATGAAAGAGGTCACAGGAAAATGCCGCCCTAGGGCTGGCTTGATGGCGGTGCCATCGGTGCCTCTGTAAGCTCCGGTATCTGCTCCTGCTATCACATGGCGTTGGGTTGTCATGGCAATGTGATGTCACGACGTCAATGATGCCACATAGCAGGAGGAGATGGCAGCTGGACAAGGTAAGAGGCTCCGTGCTCTCTTAGGGGGCCGGTGCTCTCTGCGCACGCCTCAGACACCGAATTTCAGCTCACCGGCCCTGTTCAACGGTGCACATTTATTCCGTTTCCATACTCCCCTTGTTTTCCCTTTGTCTCCTACCTGTGGGTGAGCTGCTACAAGAGGTGGAACCCAATAGGAAATGATGCTTTATTTCTGTTTTTTTTTTATAATTTTTAACCGGAAGTCCAAGGTGATCAGTCAGTGCTGTTAAAACTTAAAACCAAAATCCTGACCTATAACTGATGTAATATGAAAAAAACCTTGATAAACGCGAAGGTGTGGGCTGTGTGCCCATATGTTGCCTTTTTAATGATCCAATAAAATGTGAAATTTTTTCTCTCATGGGTGCGCTTTTTGCCTGGCTAATTTAACTAGTTGGAAGTAGTGCTCAGTTTTCTTTCTCCATCACTCTATAACTGATGTAAGCTGTGTTTTCTGGTATCTTATCCTCAGTTTGATTAAAAGCTCCCTATTGTTTTAGAGTCCACTGGGTCTTGTTCGTGCTTTTTCTGCATATCCTACTATTTGATTTAAATACACTTGTTTCTTTACGCAAACATGATTCTGTGAATAGAGAACTTTTGTTTTGTTTTATTAATCATTAAAAAAAAATCAACGTCAGTGCAGCGGATAAACTGATATAAACAAAACAAAATATATTCTGCGCCTAAAATTAAAATGAGGGAGTCCTGGTGTATTTTGGTAAATGTCACACAGGTGTATTATACAACCGCCAGTTGTTAGGTTGAAGAAGATTGTCTCAGTTGCTCCAATCGAATTTCAATGTGTATAAATTCCCAGTGCATGAAATAAAAGTAAACAAATCACATATGGCATAATACTGTTTGATATAAAGTTAGCACAAGATATGGAGCTAGAAGATAGCTTCAGAGGAAATAGGTGAAAATAAACAGGAAAGGAAAGTACATTTATTAAAAATAAAAGTATAAAAATTAAAGTATAAAAAACACAAATGTCATAACAGTACAAGAGACCACAATAATCTGAATCATATTGATAACTTCCAACGGCAATCTGCTGCAATGGATGAATGCCCTACTTACTAGACGTAGGTGGGGTATACGCGGTGGATAATTAGAGAATATCCCCTCTCATGTAGCAGAGCCGCTCCATTGTCTTGGTCGTGTGCTGCGTCACAGACCAGCGTACTGGTTATAGATCTCACCAACGGAGCTGGAGGGTGCGCGTGCGCGTGCGCGTGCTGTTGCTTCCCGCTGCCTCCTATGATATCCCGCAAACTCTCCTCTCAAATCTCGCGAGGGGTGAGAAAAGCCGGTGTCGGTTTTAGGGAAATCAGCTGGAGGCTGTCAGTAGGTCCCAGATTCAATGGAGTTGTGTAGATAGGGATTCGCAGTGCCAAATGGAGTAACCCTACGCGTTTCGAGAGTGGAATCTCTATTCCTCAGGGGTGTGTTGTGGCAATGGGCCTCATATAAACTGGTATACTACTATAGTGTGGTACTCCTTTCACCTGCATTTACCCTATTTCAGTTCGGGTTAAAACTGAAATAACAGCAGTGTGGAAGTGTACTCAGCACGAATAGGAAACGCACCATTACATTGAGAATGCGTGTAGAGCATCATTGTAAGGGTAATGCAATAGACATCCATAAAAATATAATCCAACAAGTGTAGCAGGAGAGAAATAGTGGCATAGCCGCAGACAGATCTCCCGGGGCCTAAGGCTAGAGTTTCGCCTCACATGTTGGCACGGCGTCCCCTTTGCCCCCCTCTCCCCCCGTGCCGATGGCTTTGTGAGCCCTGCCCCTTTCCCACCTGTATTTCCCTCCCCCTTCTGTCTCTTTCACACGTCACCCTCTCTTCCTCAATCACTCTCCCCCTCTCTCCTCTTACTCCTCACCCCACCGCTATCATTTAATTATCCCGTGTCACTCAATCCCACCCTCCTCACACTCATTTCCCCCTCCTCCCCTGACCACACACACACACACACACACACACACAATTCCCCCCAATACCCATACAACCCCCCACACACGCACACAATAATTACCCCCCAATACAAAACATCACTACCCCCCTCCCCCAATACTGATACAACTACACCCCGGATACAAACACCCCTACACACACCACAGATGCAAACACCCTCCCAGATACAAACACCACTACCCCCCCACTAGGGGAGGGGGTCAGGGTATTATGAGATGACCAGGCAGTGTCCTAAATTTATTATTTTAATAATTTAGTAAGGCGACATCCATCGGAAAAGGTAATTATTACACTCGGGTTCAAATCTACTATGTTTTTATGACTGATTTCATTACAGTAATGTTAAGTTCAGGAATTTCACATCAAGGTGCTAACATATGGGGCAGTTATGCGTCCTGGCAGACCTTTCCGGGACAAGTCAATGAAATAAGGGACAATCCCGTATATACGGGACGTCTGGCGACCCTATAGTGGATGTGCATCGAGACTTCTTTGTTTACTGCTGTATATTTTACATCACTTTCCCAGTAGTGCTACAATTGAACAAATTAATATATATGTAGCCCTTTTTGTGAACGCCTGCAATAAGGAACTACTGTGGTGCATGTACCTGTGTCCTCAGGAGCTCTGAGCCTCCGCTATTTGGGAGCCTGGGGTCATACCTTTATTAATCGCGGTGCAGCGCCTCCACTTACCCAGGATCCCCATGATAGAGATTATACCCTGAGCAAGAACATCACAACAGCATTATGCAACAGCAACCTTTTATATATCATGCTTAAAGAACAAATGATCTGCAGAATAAACATATAACATTACACACACACACCGTGGCTCGGCCACACCTTATTAGGGATAATGTCCTGTATATAGGTGGCTCTGCCACTCTCCTTAGGAGTATGTCTCATAACCAGTAAAGTATGGTACCATATGCATTCTCTCAGGAAACCCAATTAGTTAGTGGGAGGCGGGATCAGCGCCTGGTGACCGGTGTAGGTGCACTTGTAGATAAGGATACCTTCCGGTCACTACGATGACCTTGACACTCCACAGGGGGTCCTGGTGTTAATCCAGCCTTGCGCCGTCTCTCCCTTCTGCAGCACCGTCAGATGGGAAATCCAAGATGGCGGCCGCAGCTCCGCAGCTCCGCAGATAAACCTCACTAAAGGGAAACGTCCCTGACGACTATGGGCGTCCTTACAAATACAGCACCCTACGATGGCAGGGGAAAGACTCCTGGGGCTGTGGGCATACCCTACCTAAGCAGACGGGTCACTGACCCTCCGCTCTCGCACACGAGGTTCCGCCAACCTCCTCCTTCACCTCCCTCGCTGCTCTGCCCCACCGCCCACACGCATCCGGTTCCTGCATACACAGTCTCGCATCTCATTGGTCCTCCGCCTCAACTGACCTTCTCACAGTTCAGAGTTCATAGTTCAACCCCCTCCAAGTCTCTACTTATGATTACCCTTCGCGCGCTTCCCTCGCGCATGCGCAGCCCCACTGGTACGCAGTGACTTCGCTGGCAAACAGGGACAATATGGCGCTGCCTATGTAATTGACAGCGCGGAACCTTTAATATATATGCACATCCTTACATTCTCCCCCTTGCAGAATCCAACGTCCTCGCTTGGGCTACACCTACATAACTATACACAGAGTGTTATATAATAAAAATGCAGTTCAATTATATAACTTAGCACATTCGCATTGACTTTATACGATATTGCACAATTCTGTGAGCATCACAATCACAGATTGGATTTTGCTCCGAGACCACTGCTGAGCCTCATAATGGGGTGCCCCAAATTGATCATAAGCCATCCTCATTGGAGGTTGACTAGCTCTTTGGCTTCTGCGAATTTGCTCTTCAGCTACCTCCTCTGGAGAGTAGCAATTCCCATTTGGCAGTTCCAACTCTGCCCTTGAGGGGCTTGATAAGTCTGCAAAGTCTCTTTGTGGCACAAAGCACGGGCTCTGCGGGTCTAGTGGCTGGCTCACGGGAGTCAGCGTATCTGTCGTTGGACCAAGGGGCTCTTTACCCGTAGCTCCTTCGGGAGATGCCCCCGCGGCCGGAAGGCCCCTTTGAGAGGTTCCCTCCATAGGATTCTCAGAGGTGGCATTTATTACAGTCTCTAGGCCATCCTCTGTACTTTCAGTTTCTCCATCAATTGAAACAGTGGGTACCTCCAATTCGTTGTCCCCTACTTGAGGTATGGGGAGTAGGTGATTCCTATGCCACACCTTTACCCGGCCATCGGAGTCCTTGATGCGGTATACCGGGAGGCCAGGCATCTGTGATTCTACCTCATACACCCCATCTCTCCACCGATCAGCCAGTTTGTGCTTTCCGGGAATGCCCAAATTACGAAGGAGAACAGCATCCCCCGGGCGAATCTCCTTATGTCGCACCTTGTGGTCATAGCGCCTTTTGTTACCTGCATTTAATTGCGCCGCCGCCTTTTCAGCCAATTTATAGGCCTGCTGCAGGCTGTCCTGTAACCTCTGTACATAACGGAAATGCGTTCTGTTGGATACCCCATCGGTAGATATCCGCAGTCGCACATCCACAGGTAGTCGGGCTTCTCTCCCAAACATTAAGAAGTACGGAGTATACCCTGTAGACTCGTGTCGAGTACAGTTATAGGCATGCACCAACGTCTCCACATGCCTGCTCCACTCCGTCTTCTGAGAGCCTTTTAATGTCCCCAGCATGTCCAGCAGTGTTCGGTTGAACCGTTCGGGCATAGCATCCCCTTCTGGGTGGTACGGGGTAGTCCGTGACTTAGCTATGTTTAACAACTTCAACAGTTCCCTAATGAGAGTACTCTCGAAATCCCTGCCTTGATCAGAGTGGAGTCGGTTCGGTAATCCATAATGAATGAAGTATTTCTCCCACAATACTCTAGCCCCTGTTACCGCCCGTTGATCTTTGGTAGGGAACGCTTGGGCGTACCTTGTATAGTGGTCTGTAATCACTAGTACGTTACCGATGCCCCGGGTGTCTGGCTCGATACACAAGAAATCCATGCACACCAAATCCATAGGACCAGAGCTTTTCAGATGGGCCATGGGAGCCGCCCGTGTGGGGAGTGTTTTCCTCTGTATACAGCGGGTACACCTTCGGCAATGCATTTCCACTGATTCTCTCATTTTTGGCCAATAGAACCGGTCCCGAAGTAACCCGAATGTCTTGTCAATGCCCAGATGGCCATGATCATCGTGAAGGGCCCGAAGGACCATATTTCTCAGACTTTCAGGCAAGAATAGTTGTCGCCGATCGGGATGATTGTGGTATGGAATGACCCGGTACAATAGGCAATTGTCCAGTTCGAACTTCCCGAACTCATTCAACAATACTGCACCGACACACTTTATTCGAGCAAATACCCAGTATGTACCTGGCAGATACCTGGAATGCGCCGCTCCTCACCTCTGACAAGCCCCGTTGCATTTGCCTTCCCAGCCTGGGTTCATGCCTGGCTGACGGGCGGCTGATCTGTTAAATGATAATGATTAGGATTTAATAGGCTGCAATGCTTCGCGTGTCTACCAGATGGCATAAATTCATGAATTGTAATGCAGTATATATATATATACTGTGCAGTATTGCAGCCAGCGGGAATAAAATGCTTCAATCCCTGCCTGGAAAATACCTCAATGCACTCGGGCAGAAAACAGTCACAAACCTCAATACACCCGGGTATACCCGAATTCGTGGGACTAGCCGAGCTCGAATAAAGTGTGTCGCCAGTGTAGCTTCACCAGTTCTCTGGGGGCTTGCTTAAGAATAGAAGGGTTCTCTTGCTGCAGAGCTTGGCAAGCTAGTTCCACCACTGGATCTTGTATCTGGTGTTGCACCAATTCTTTCCAGGAAATGATCTTATCTTCGGTAATGTTCATTCCTTCCCGACCTCGGTAGGCCCGGGGAATGGCTCGGGATTGACACCCTAATGAATCAGCTACTCTTAGCTCTGAGAACGCCACCTGATCGTTGACCACTGCTACTAGTGAACATAGAGCACGTATGCCAGGCCCCGGAATTTCCTCCCATACTTCCTCATCCATGGTGGGTTGAAGCCCCGGCCTCCGTGACAGAGCATCGGCCCCTATGTTAGTGGGCCCTGGTTTATATTTAAGGTTGAACCGATAGTTGGCCAGTGCCGCCAACCACCGATGACCTGTCGCATCTAATTTGGCGGACGTGTTGATGTAAGTCATTGGGTTATTATCTGTCCTGACTTCAAATTGTACCCCATACAAGTAATCATGTAGCTTATCCACTACAGCCCATTTGAGGGCTAGAAACTCCAGCTTGTGGACAGGATAGTTCTGTTCGCTTGGAGTTAAGCTTCGACTCGCATACGCCACTGGGCGGAGCCCTGTGTCATGTTTCTGGTGCAACACTGCTCCCAGGCCACTGAAGCTGGCATCCACGTGTAGAACGTATTCTCGGTCGGGGTCGGCATAGGCCAGCACGGGGGCCTGCGTTAGGCTGGCTTTCAATTTCAAGAACGCTTGCTCACAAGCAGAGGTCCATTTCTCTCCAAATGGCGTTTGTGCTGTGGTGATTTTCCTGCCGGTGTCCTCAGGACAGATTTTTAAGAGATTATTCAGGAGTTTAGCTTTGCTGGAGTAGCCCTCCACGAATCGCCGGTAGTAGCCGCAGAACCCCAGGAAGGATCGAAGTTCTTGAACGTTGTTAGGCCGGGGCCAATTCACCACTGCCTCTATCTTCCCTGGGTCGGTGGATATACCTTCAGCTGATACAATGTGACCCACGTATGTCACGGACGTGCGGCAGAATTTGCACTTATCCAGGGAGAGTTTCAACCCCTCCTTTTGAAGTCGATCCAACACCTTCATCAGCCGCTCCTCATGCTCCTCTAGCGTCTTTCCGAACACTATAATGTCGTCCAGGTACACCAAGCATTCTTGCGGGTTCAGGTCCCCCAGGGTCTTTTCCATTAGCCTCTGAAAGGTGGCAGGAGCCCCGCATATCCCTTGCGGCATGCGGGTGAACTGGTAGAACCCTAGCAGACAGATGAAGGCCGTTCTCTCCTGATCTTCCAGATCCATGGGTACTTGATAATACCCCGACCTCAAATCTAGTACACTGAACCATTTACTTCCCGTCAGGGCGTTCAAGAGGTCCTCGATGCGTGGGAGGGTATACTGATCAGGCACCGTACGGCTGTTCAAGGTCCTATAGTCCACGCAGAGACGTACGGTCCCATTCTTTTTGCGAACCACTACGATGGGTGAGGCATAGGGACTGCGTGATCCTTGAACGATACCAGCTTCCTCCATTTCGGCTAGTAATCTCCTCACCTCTTCCACGTCTCGGGGTGCTAGGCGGCGAGAACGTTCCCGGAACGGGGCATGGTCACTCAGTCGAATGGTATGGCGGGCGCTGCGACTGCACCCTACGTCCATATCACTAATGGAGAATACCCCCCGTCGTTCTTCCAGTTTGGTCTGCAGTCTTCCTTTCCAGCCCTCCGTCAAGGGTGAATCTCCAAAGTCGAATGCCAACCTTGGGGTCACGGCATGAGTGGTGACCACCGGGCGCTCACCTACACTATTCTCCACCGGGGTTACTGGATAGATGCGACCCAATGGTTGCCGCCGATCAATGCACATGGTGTAGGGAGAAAGGTTCCGTACGTACACCTGGGTTCGAGCCGGAATTTTTCCCGACCACTTCTTTATCGAGGCCAATACTTCGTAGCCGAGTCGCTGGTCCTCGCGGATCGAGCTTTCCAGGGAGAACAGTTGATCCTCCGGACGTCTGGCCGGATAACGACAGGCGGCGATCATCATTCTTCCTTCCCCGGGCAGGATCTCGGTTAGCCCCCGCTCTTGACTATACAGCATCCCATGTTCCTCTTCGGTCGCAATCTTACCGCAAACCTCTTGCAACACCGGGCAAGCAGCTAGAGCCAGCAATGGTGATTCACCCGTTTCCTGTAGATACTTGCGGAGCACATCCTGTACGATGTCTGTGTTGGTCCCCATGATTATCGGGGCGCTGGGATGATCCTGGGGTTCTGGACATACTAAGGCCTCCACCTCCATGGGGTGATGCTTGCCTGTGTTCAACTGGGGAATGTCCAGATGTACCTTCACCACACCGTCAATAGGGTAGTCTTCATGGCTCAACCCTCTCAACCGCAAGGAGTCAGCAGATAGCAGCGGCAGCCGGTGCAAGTGTTGATCGTAGAAGGGCCAATACACGATGGTCACCTGGGACCCAGTATCCATCAGCGCTGAGGCGTAGATGCCTTCAATCACCACCTTGACGATGGCCGCTGGCCCTATTCGACTACTCGGCGAGGACGAGGCTACTGCTTCGTCGGTCTGCGGAGTACACAGCATAGACTTGGCCGGTCGGGACCCCGTTTTCTGTAGGGAGGGGCAATGCGCACGAATGTGCCCCATTTTTCTGCAAGCATAGCACTGGAGATGACTGCGGTAGGAGTTGTCTCGGAAGGTCGGCGGTGCTCGCCCCGACGCGGGGCGTTCCCTGGCGGCTGCAGGCGCTTCCAGGTCCTCCTTCTTCGGGTTCGCATTCCCGGGCGCCTCAGTATTAGCATCCGACGTCCTGGTGTCTTTAGCCGCAACCACCGCCTTCTTTCCCGGGGTCAGCTCACGCCCCAGTAGCACAGTCTCATGGGCCTGAAACCGATCCATCAAGTCGTCGAACGCCAGTGCTTACCCCGGCGTGAGACAGCTGCTGACGCGTATAGACACCGGGTGCAAGGGGAGGAGTCCCCTCAGTAGCTGGGTGGTGCGTAGGCCGTCGGCATCCGTCTTCTGCACCACCCCCTTCCTCACCAGGGTCCACAGGTCCAGATGCAACCGTCGAAGGAAGTCAGACACCATCTCTCCTTCTTTCTGGGCCAGAGCGCGGAACCTTGCCATTAGCGCAAAAACATCCACAGGAACCCCATACACTTTGGTCAGGCAGTGTATGATGCCAGCCGCGTCAGCATCCGGGTGGTCATCCCGATAGCAGTGCACCATGTGGGATGCTGGGGCCCTCAGGCATTCAATTATGCGCTGCCTCCGGACGGCATCTGTGCATGACCATTCGGGTAGTACCTGTTCCGTGTGGTCTAGCCATTCCTCGAACCCGACTTCTCCCAGGGGAATGGGTTTGTCCCCAGAAAACGCCTTCAGTTTTCGGTATTGGAGGGACTGTGTAGTGTGGTGAATGGCTTCTGCTAGCGCAGGGATGGAGGCGTTATCCGGCAGGCTACTCCCAGCATGTGAATAGGCATCTAGCCTTGACAGGCTGGTTCTGCTCAGCGCGGGCCTAAAGGCCGAGGGAGTGAACGAAGTGCCTAGGCCCATTGCGGCGGGCCACCGGGGGTTCAAACTGTTCTCAGGGGTGCGTTCAGAACTGGTTGTGACGGTACCTAACGAGCCGGGGTATCCCCTCTGGGGTGTGGCCGCAGCCAGTGGTTCGGTGGAATCCACCTGTACTATCGGACAGTGGATACCGGGAGCCTCGGGCAGAAGTAATACTAAGGGCAGGGCTTTAGGGCATATGTCCTGGTCAGTGACAAATAGTATTTTGCGCCAGTCCTGTTCCCGGTCGTAATAGTGATCTTGCACTCGGGCAGTGTCCATGAGCGGGAGTTTCCTGACAAGATCGGTCACAGTGCCCAGGCAGAGGGTAGCGGGCACGTGTCCCAGGCCGAAGGCACGTGTCAGGGGAATTTCATGCCGTTGGGCCCACTTGCGCACCTCAGGCTGCGAGGGCACAAACATGGCGGGAAAAAAATTGGTTGCACAGAAAAAAAAAATATAGGGCACCCCAGGTCTGAGCTCTCAGCAGCGCCTCCAAATGTAGCCCTTTTTGTGAACGCCTGCAATAAGGAACTACTGTGGTGCATGTACCTGTGTCCTCAGGAGCTCTGAGCCTCCGCTATTTGGGAGCCTGGGGTCATACCTTTATTAATCGCGGTGCAGCGCCTCCACTTACCCAGGATCCCCATGATAGAGATTATACCCTGAGCAAGAACATCACAACAGCATTATGCAACAGCAACCTTTTATATATCATGCTTAAAGAACAAATGATCTGCAGAATAAACCTATAACATTACACACACACACCGTGGCTCGGCCACACCTTATTAGGGATAATGTCCTGTATATAGGTGGCTCTGCCACTCTCCTTAGGAGTATGTCTCATAACCAGTAAAGTATGGTACCATATGCATTCTCTCAGGAAACCCAATTAGTTAGTGGGAGGCGGGATCAGCGCCTGGTGACCGGTGTAGGTGCACTTGTAGATAAGGATACCTTCCGGTCACTACGATGACCTTGACACTCCACAGGGGGTCCTGGTGTTAATCCAGCCTTGCGCCGTCTCTCCCTTCTGCAGCACCGTCAGATGGGAAATCCAAGATGGCGGCCGCAGCTCCGCAGCTCCGCAGATAAACCTCACTAAAGGGAAACGTCCCTGACGACTATGGGCGTCCTTATAAATACAGCACCCTACGATGGCAGGGGAAAGACTCCTGGGGCTGTGGGCATACCCTACCTAAGCAGACGGGTCACTGACCCTCCGCTCTCGCACACGAGGTTCCGCCAACCTCCTCCTTCACCTCCCTCGCTGCTCTGCCCCACCGCCCACACGCATCCGGTTCCTGCATACACAGTCTCGCATCTCATTGGTCCTCAGCCTCAACTGACCTTCTCACAGTTCAGAGTTCATAGTTCAACCCCCTCCAAGTCTCTACTTATGATTACCCTTCGCGCGCTTCCCTCGCGCATGCGCAGCCCCACTGGTACGCAGTGACTTCGCTGGCAAACAGGGACAATATGGCGCTGCCTATGTAATTGACAGCGCGGAACCTTTAATATATATGCACATCCTTACATTTACATATGTAACGCTTGTTCGTGTCTGGTCTGACCCACCCAATCTCACATTGGCCCCTGTGGTCTATCCAGCCCCGTTACATGTTCGTGTCTGTGGTGCACCTGTAGGCAACAGGACTCCTGAGTCTCCCGCATGATGGTATTCGGGGATGTCAAGGCAGACAGGTCTCTGAGGTAGTGGGTGCGAGTCCTACTTACATCACATGCAGCGCCTCCACCTCATCAGGATCTAAGCATATGAAGGTAGATGGTCCTGATGAGGAACTCCTTCTTGGTGGTGGGGGCCCCTGGAGAGTAATTGCAGTCTCACACCATGGGGTTTCCGTTGAACAAGCCATATTTATTTTGCGTGGTGATAAGGGCCAGCTGCCCCTCACAGTCATTGTCTTAGCCACATTGCTCCGTAATCCCCTTCAAAAGGTACGCCCTCCCAATGGAGTGGGATTCCCTCTCCCCGCAGGGAGATCACCCCTGTGCCAGGTCCCTGGACACAGTTGGCCTTCTCTAGCTGGATATTGAATGGTGCCACTAGTTACTGCACCAGTGGGCACCTTTGAACTTGCTGCTTCACCTTGTAACATCAACCCGCAGCAACCACACACTAACTTTAGACAGTGCAGTGACTTATATACCTCAGGAAGCAGGCACATCTCTGATGTCACTAATCAGGGACGCAGAGCATGTAGCCACTCCCATCCATACACAGGGCACCTCACCAGGGCGTGAGGGCAAACCTCCATGATTACTGCTGGCATTCCTGTAACTTACCAGGTTTTGCTGCCAGCAGGAGAAATGACTGTAGACATTGTTATGCATGGCTACACATATATAATACGGTGGGTCTGGGTTTTAATCTTGCTAAGATTGTGTATATCCAACATATACAACTGTTGTTACACACTATTACTAATTTTCGTTCAGGTACTTGATTAATCACAGCCAGTGCGTTTTGGATGCTGAAATGTTATAAAATGTAGACATGTTTCTTTTATCACTCATAAATAAATTAGATCTCTCTTGCCTCCATCTACACCGGTGCTGCTCAACTCCAGTCCTCAAGACCCCTCCCAAAAAGGGCAGATTTTCATGATATCCCTGCTTCAGCAGAGGAGGCTCAATCAGAGGCTCAGTCGAAGAAAGCCTCTGATTGAGCCACTTGTGCTGAAGAAGGCAGTGATTGAGCCATTTGTGCTGAAGCAGGGACTTATTGAGCCACCTGTGCTGAAGCAGGGATATCCTAAAATCCTGGCCCGTTTGAGGGGGAGGGGGTCTTGAGGACTGGAGTTGGCTACCCTGGAACTATACTATAGTAGTGACAACATTTTGGCTTTGTTCTATACTGAAGTCAATGTTTGAAAACGTAACAAAAATCAAGGTTACAAATTGAACTCGGATGAGTCCCACCGGTATTCTCTGTAACGATGATAAATGTACCGAGTCAGCCAGATGGAATTTCAGACACTGTCATTATTTACTTCTAAAGTCTGCCATACTTTCAAAGTGCGGCTTCAGAACAACATTTTTATAATCAACAGAGTACATCTAATAAAATAATTCTCATTGCAATTAATTCAATTTATGAGTAATCGTATTAATTACGAACACCTGCAGGCATCAAGTTAACTGTGTGCCTTATTTGTATTACATTACTCAATGCCGATTAAAATAAAGAGAAGAAAATAGTTCTCTCGGCAAATATATATATATTTTTATTATTATATTGGATTTATAAGTCGCTCCCAGAATATGACACACAGTACCTTGAGATTTCTTCTTATATATATTGCTATCAATTTAAAAATGTAATAATGCGCCGAAAGCTAAAATTGACACACAGTACCCAGTGTAATTATTTATGTCTTTCTCCAAAGTCCTCTCTCGGAGCCGGCCTCCTCCAGTCCTCAAGGTCAAGTTTGCAGGATATCCCTGCTTCAGCACAGGTGGCTCAATCAGTGGCTCCGTCATTATGACTGAGCCACCTGTGCTGAAGCAGGGGTATCCCTAATACCTGGCCTGTTGGTGACCCTGGAGGACAGGAGTTGGCCGCCACTGCCCTCGGGCATGCTTTCCTCGGCCCTGCTGCTGACCCTGCTTCTCTTGTGTGCTTCAGGCAGGCGGGAACGATTAGAGGGAAGATTACAATGAAAGAGACACCCTGCAGAGGGCACAGCTGAGCTCAGTCCTCTGCACCTGAGGCCAGAAACTGCTGGGGCTCCTGCCCCTATTAGAGAGAGTGTGAAGCTCCGCACCCAGCTATTATTGGAGGACCTGATTTTAAGTCGGGCATTTTGGATTGTAGAATGGGCCTTGCATGCTAAGGCCTTGCCCTAGCTACGCCCCTGACCTAGCTACGCCTCGGCCCTAGCTACGCCCCTGCCCTAGCTACGCCTCGGCCCTAGCTACGCCTCGGCCCTAGCTGCACCCCTGCCCTTGCTTCGCCCTGCCCTTGCTTCGCCCGGCCCTAGCTACGCCCCTGCCCTAGCTACGCCTCGGCCCTAGCTACGCCCCTGCCCTAGCTACGCCCCTGCCCTTGCTTCGCCCCTACTTGAGAGATTAAGCTAAATTACTCCAGAAGGGACCTACATCCACTTAAAAATCATTGCTGTATTGTAATGTATTTCCCAAACAATAAAACAAGGCATAGAAAAGTCACAGGCACCCTAAAATGCAAATGACACGGTTTAAAATAAATTCACACGTACTATGGGCTTTATCAGCTGAAACATGTATAGGTGAAACTTTCATCCCCTTTCCAAAATAATGTTGGTCAGTTTTCCCCAAGCAAACAGGAGCTCGTTTTAAGAGGGTTTAATAGTTTAAATAATAAAGTATTTTGAATGAGAGTTAATCGCATACAAGCCGAAGTATGCTAACAATATTAACAACTACCAGATTTCTTTATAATGATAGTACTTTACAATGCTTTCTGCAGAAGGCTTTATTTGGGGATTGACAGCTCTTTAAAATATGTATTTATCTAGCCTTGTTTGAACAATCTTCATGATAACGTTCATATAGTCATAGAGTCCCGAGTAATAAAAAGGAGAAATGACTCCGGGAGGATAGGTACAACGCTACGAACATTACTTCATTTTATTTTTTTTCATTCAATTGTATTGTAGATTGACATCTGTCTTATCAAGTAAAGGCACATATATCATCGGTTAATATTTAATGGACGTATGTCTTTTTTCAACCTCATCAACTACAGTATGTAAAGATATATATAGAAATAAAAGGATTTCGTTAGCCACAGAACGGTATCATCTATTTATTTTTTGATTTTATATATATATATATATATATATATATATATATATATATATATATATATATATATATATATATATATATATCAAGAGAAGAAGGGACTGGTAGAAACATAAATTGGATAATGATCACAAGCCCTGAATCTACTTCCTTTCTTTGGACGATTGAAGAGAGACCAGCGAATGCAAATCCTACCACTTTTGATCTATTTACATACTTTGCAGGTCAACAGCTATTCATCATGTGATGTCAGATGGCTACAGCCTGCTTAGATTCTATTTAAAACAATGATAGCTTCCCGAAACAGCTTTAAACACATCCACTCTTTGATGAATTGGATGAGTCAAAAGAGAGAGAAGACGTCTTTTATCAAACCGGAAAAGCTTTCATTACAGACGGGTGAACTGTCAATGTAAGATGGTACATCACCTCCGCTTTGTACCTTCAAATCTGGTTTATCCTGTTAATAGAAAGACTGGCCAATTAAAAGGGACTCTCTTTTTGTTACCTTTTATTTTCAAAATGTGCAAGAGAAATTAGAAGCCAGAAAACAAACATGCCATGTAATACTGTATACTCAGCGCTTCACACGTACTTCATGTTGACCCTTTAGCTCCATGTTAAATGATCGTTACATACTACCCAATTTACTGTGACATTTGTTTAAATGGGTTGCAGCTTAGATTTTGGCAGCTACAGAGGAAAAATAGTACTCGCCACCTGCTACAGTACCAGTTGAGAAGACACAATGGGACATATTTACCACTTGAATGAGCCATAAGGTGCATAAAGAGAATGTCCCAGTATGTGCAAGTACAATTTAGTTATTTTAATTAGGGGTTTGCTACATTAGAAGACTTAAACAATGACATCAAATCTTCCTGAGCTTAGCAAAAAGAGCAGGTGATTAAATCTGCAAGGTTTGCCACTGAACCCAAGCCAGGTTAAATATCAGGGTTAGGAATGCAACAAGGGTGATACACATATTATTTTCTTAGCAATTTATCTCCAGTGTTCACGTACATGGCACTACTGATGTATCGGCCATCCTAGATGGGTATACAGTTGTTGGCAAGCACCTCCCTACAGCAGTTAAATGGTTGTGACCCACCTTAAGACACATTTGCTTAAAGAAGCATATGAGTAGCACCGTGGCTAATACTATACACGATACATAAAGCTTGGCCCCCTGCAGACGCACTTACCAGAACGCCGTCCTACTTTGTCTGTACGTTCTCCCTACCTACCAATTAGATTTTATAACATTGTATGTATATTCTGCCTTTCTTTCCCCGTCCTGTTATTTAAGTCCTGTTATCTGCAGGCAGTAATAGGTTAATTCTATGGGTTTGTGCCCCACTCATGCTCCTCTATGATGGACAGGAGTAAGGTGGTGACTCATGGCCTGTGTAAGCCTATCAGGAATAGGTATAGACCACGAGCCTGCCCTCCTATCCAAATTAGGGGACTACCAAATGTAGTATTTGTCCTGCTTCTGCTCAGGAAGAGAGAAGAGTCCTATTCCTGCTCTGGAAGAGATAGCTGTAAGTCTCTCCTGTGGCAGGATGAGTGTGCTCACCCTCAGTCTTTGGACTGAGGGAACATCAGACTCAGCCACATAGTTGCCTTATACTACCAGGGGCAAAGCACCATCCAGAAGTATGGCGCCTTCGAGACTTTGCATCACTGTGAGAAGATCTGCAGTGTATGCCACCCAATAAAGATCCTGGTCAGAATATACCCCTGTCTGAGTATCAGTCCTTGGGCAGGGGAAGAAAGAGTGCAATAGTGGGTGCTGACCTCTGAACTCCTTGGAGCCCACTACTGCTGGAGGCGCAAGATCCAAGAGAAAGAACTAAGATGATATCCAAAAGCCTGTCCTCGTCTCCACAACAACGCAGACAGCTCAGATCTCCTGGAGCCAAAATGTATGCCTCAGCACCACACAGTAACAAAGAGTGGATCTCCCAGAGGGGGGGGACAGTGTTACAATTGTAAGGTCTTCCGAGCAGGGACTCCTCTTCTAAAATGTTACTTTTATGTCTGAAGCACTTATTCCCATTATCTGTTATTTATATGATTGTCACGTGTATTACTACTGTGAAGCGCTATGTGCATTAATGGCGCTATATAAATAAAGACATACATGATGGTCTTTATTTACTAAGCAGGCTTCTGGCATACGACACCTTCAGGTACTGGAGGTTGCTCTACATCTCATTAACTTTAATAGGCGGTATGGTGTCTTCCAGCGCCGATACTTGACTTATAGTATAAGACTTCTATGGATCATTATCACGCATGTATTATAGGTGTAGCCCTCGCTGGTTTTGGGCTATAAGTCTGCCCTCCTCCTGGCAGTAATCCCTTGTAAGGGTAGGTTTGCCAGGAGTTATCATGGGTTTTCCCCACACCTTGCAGCTCAGTGAGTCAGAGAAGGTAGTGCAATCAGGCCTGCTGTCCAATCAGGGACGGGGGGGCTGGTTCTTACTGGAACTGACTTAAGGAGCTGCACTTCCTCTATTTACCAGTTTTGCCTCTACCGTGATAGAGGTGTAGTCTATCTGACGTAGTGTAGCAGGGCTCTGCTTACTGGGAGCCTTCCCTACGGGGACAGGTGGAAGACTATTCCCCTTACCCTACCAGGGGGTAAGGGAAGAGCAAGGACTACTCCCGGTGGCCGGGAGTGTAGGTCCTGGGACATCCTAAAGGTGAGGACCTGAGTGATAAGAATTGATTCAGTGTAAGCTATGCACTGCCATTGATTGAGAGAGAGACTGAATAAAGATCATCTGTGCCACATACTTCTTGCCTGAGACAAAAATCTATCAGGGAGAAGAAGAGGTGGTTCTCCTGCAGAGATTTCTCCCCACACATGGGGGGGCTGCAAGAGATGGAGGCGCTGTCACCGTGAGTACGATTCGGGCAAGATCCCAGAAGCCTGTCCTGACTTCCCCTATAACACCATTTTGGAGACTCAGGGCCCCCTGTTGCCAGCAGGTATGCACCACACTACCATGAGTAACCAGAGCAGCTTTCCCCAAGATAGACCCTACGTGAGATTGGGTGGGGGAAACAGGGTTACATAATCTTATCTTCAACTGTCTATATTCTAATATATATGTTTGTGAAGATTTATATTGTAAATGCATCCCTGCTTGTCAAAAAAAAAATGAAAAATTATTTTTTTATGTAAAAAAAAAAAATATATATATATATATATATATATATGATACGAACCAATCCAAAGACCAGTAAAGAGACAGCACACCGCACGGGGTTAATCCAAAAATCTATATTCACAACATGAAATACACGTAAGCCAACGTTTCGGTCCCACAGAGAGACCTTCCTCAGGGCCGTGCAACCCACAAGTGCAAGTGACCACACATATATACCCTCACCCATAGTGCAATGCAAACAAAGGGAACCAATCACCAACATGCAATCAGACAGAATATGCAACATAGCTGTGCTCCGTGCCCCCTCCCCTGTTACCTGATTATCCAAATGACTCATCATGACATGAGAGTAGGCACTTAAACTATTAGGAGAAAGACACCCTTTAGACACTGGTCCCAGGGTCTACTGCCCTTGCGGGGGAAGGTCGCGCGCCGCGCATCTGCAGTGGGCCAAAACATATTGACTGCCGGAGCGCCAGCAAGGAGAGTACGCCGCGCATCACAGCTGTGAGCAGACGCCTCATTGACTCTCCCTGGCCACCAGGGACGCCGGCAGCGCAAAACGCACATGCGCAGTCTGAAAAACCGCCTCGGTGCACAGTTACCCACACACTGACAGTAATAATGGGCTAAACAGAATAGTAATACACAGAGCGTTAAGGTGAACCACAGGGGGACAGGTAGAGGTATAGAGCACAAGGAGCGCATAGCATCACCATAGTATATAAGGACAAAGGAAGTGCAAAAGTGCAGAGGGAGTGATGCAACAGAGTATGAGTGACAAACATAAAAAAGGCATAATGCAAAGTCAAGTGAAAGCAGGGAGACTGCTACAAAAAGCAGCTAAGTGAAAGTTCCTCATTTAGGCCACCAGGTGTCATAGTTCTTAGTTCATAGATAAGCCTTGCTTCCTGTTTAAGCAAAGTCCTGCCCCTGTCACCCCCACGGGGGGGGGACTGGAACCTGCAGAATAGGCATACAACGAAGTGTGGCCAGTGTATGCCTTTTTTCCTTGAAATGTCTAGCCACAGGTAGGCACTTCAGGTCTACATCAGAGGCATCACTCAGTAGGGCTTTTCTGATGTTTGAACGGTGCATGGCCATGCGTTCTTTCAGCATCCTTACAGTCTTCCCGATGTACAGCAATCCACAAGGACACTTAATAAGGTACACCACGAATTTAGACTCACAGTTCAGTTGTTGTTTGATTTTAATCGGTGCGCCACTATGCGGGTGATTGTAGCTAGGGCCCAGCTGCATATAGTTGCAGTTGGTACAGCCATGACAGCGGTACGAACCAGGTTTGGCTTACGTGTATTTCATGTTGTGAATATAGATTTTTGGATTAACCCCGTGCGGTGTGCTATCTCTTTACTGGTCTTTGGATTGGTTCGTATCATACTTATTTTCTATGGGACTAGCATCTGCTATTATAACCTTTTCTACTGCAGTGTGCTGACTGACCTTCATGTGAATTTATGCTTTATGGGTTGTGCACCTACGTACTTTATTCATTGCTGTACATTCCCTGCGATGGCCTAGCGGGGAGTTGTATTTAGGAAACACTTGGCCTCATTCACATATTCTATCTGCATATGGTTGTGACTATTTGTTATATGTGCAATGGAGGAATTTGCTGACATCACAGGCATTTTTTCGTCCCTATCGGATGTGGCGGGTTTCAGTGATGCAGAGGTCGCACAGATCCGCTTCACAGAGTCCTTTGATGATGGAGCAGGACCTGACAAGGCGGCTGATGTTTTCAATGAGCTCATTAAATTGAAGAAACGTGAAGTGGATTTTTATTTACATGGCCTCACCCTGTCACACTACCACAAAGCGAGGATGCTGCCAAGGGGGTTCAGGGTGAAAAATCAGCCTACCATTGGCAGATGTGACATGGATTTCTGCAAACGCTGGATAGCCATTTTAAACAAATGTTCTTTCGATCTAATGATTCTGGTCATTGACCAATCAAGCAAGGAAATTGCCAAATTGAAAAAGGACATTGCAGTAATAGAAACCAAACATGTGGACACCCTGGCAGCGGACATGGATACCAACTGGCTGGATAAGATGCAGAATACCATTGATGCCTATAGGGCAAATTTAATCAAGTTTAAGAAGGAGAAGCTCCGGCAGGTGACTGCGGACTACAAGGAGCGCAACGTCTACCGATGGCTCCTGGGGCTGGGTGAGACGAAGAGCGGTAGAAGCGGTCCACAGCGACGATACCAGCCTCGGTCTAGGCGGGGTGATGCCGCCAGGATGGGCTACACGACCAGTGATACTGATGCATCAGATGCCCCGGACAACACCTCCATGGAGCCTTTTTTAGGTCCGGGCGATGGCAGTCGAGCGAGAACTCTCCCGCAGGGCACAACGCGCACAGACCCACCAGGAGAGGTGGCCGGAGATCGGCGGTATCCCGTGCGCGAAGGAAAAGCGACAAGGGGCACCAGGCAAGCGAGACGGTGATCTACAATCTATCGGACCACTCACTGACACCGGCAGAGGTTAGCATTTTACAGAAAGGCTTATCATTTGTGCCAACCCATATGCAGGATTCCTTTGACTGGGAGGTTGATATGTACAGACTGCACAGACAATTGAAGTTAAAGGATTTCTTCTCTAAGAATATTGATATTAACTCTTTTGGAGACATTACCCCTAATCCATTTAAGACCAGGAGCACCTTTGACCCGCACTCACTGAACCCCAACATAGCTGCATTTATGAACTTGGTGACGAAAGACACACGGAAAATTCTGAAGAATCATAAGACCAGCTTTTTTAATACATCGAGAGAGGAGAGAGCTGCCCTGAAAATGCTACGGGAGAACAAGGGGATTATAGTGAGAGCAGCAGACAAGGGTGGAGGGATTGTGGTTTTAAATTATCAATACTATAAGCAGGAGATTGAGCAACAGCTTGCAGTTGTACATCATTATAGACGCCTCCCGGGGGATCCGACGATAGCCTACAAGAAGGAGATTGATGGCATCATCCGATTGGGCTTGAATAATGCCTGGATCACAGAAGAAACCAGTAAATTCCTGACTCAGGACCACCCTGTGATGCCAGTATTATACACACTACCCAAAGTACACAAATCTATAGTCGCACCACCGGGCAGACCCATCATCTCGGCCCGTGGGTCGCTGTGCCATCCCCTCTCGCAATTTGTGGACTTCTATCTACAGCCACTGGTGGCTGGAATGGGTTCATTCATCAAGGACACCACGGACTTTATTGAGCAGCTCAGCCATCTTTCCGTTAACACAGCAGAATGTATTCTTGCTACGCTAGATGTGTCCAGCCTGTACACCAACATTCCCCATGCAGGGGGCCTAGAAGCAGTACGCACAAAATTGGAAGAACAGGGAGTTGAACAGGGTCCACCAGTTGACTTTCTCATGTTGCTCATTGAGGTCATCCTCCATAAGAACTTCTTTAAATTTGAGAAACACTACTACTTGCAACTTACGGGCACTGCCATGGGCTCAAATATGGCACCGTCGTACGCTAATCTGTTTATGGATTTGTATGAACGGTTGCACATATTAACTGACACCACGCATGGACGGCATATCGTCAAATACCTTCGCTATATTGACGACATCTTCATTCTGTGGACGGGCAGTGAAGAGGAGCTGCTGACATTTGTTTCTGATTTAAACAAAATCCCCTCCACAATCCGTTTTACCCTCAACCACAGCTACCAGGAAATCGCTTTTTTAGACACCATAGTGTACAAAATTGGAGGCACGCTGGCTACTAGAATATACCGGAAGAGTACAGACAAGAACTCCCTTCTTTGTGCAGCCAGCCACCAACCTGTACCACTCAAGAGGGGTCTCCCATACTCCCAGCTTCTCCGAGTGAAGAGAATCACCACTGATCCAGAAGAATCCCAAAGGGCCTTGGCCCAAATGGCCGCACGCTTCCGGGAGAGGGGCTATTCGGCCAAGGACATCAATTTTGCCTTGCAAAAGGTTGGACAGGTTGATAGGGGTGAACTATTGACACCTTCGACAGGCAGACAGGTGAGCAATAGGCTCAATATAGTCAGTACATTCAGTACTGCTACCAACAGCATTAAGCGCTGCATTCGGGGCAATTGGCGCATCCTGGAGAATGACGAGAGGATTGGTGCATATGCTAGAGAGCCACCTCTATTCTGCTTTCGTCGGGGACCAAATATTGGTGACATGGTCACTGGATCTGACCCAATAGACAAATATGCCACACCCACCACTTGGTTAGCCAAAAAACCTGGTTCGTACCGCTGTCATGGCTGTACCAACTGCAACTATATGCAGCTGGGCCCTAGCTACAATCACCCGCATAGTGGCGCACCGATTAAAATCAAACAACAACTGAACTGTGAGTCTAAATTCGTGGTGTACCTTATTAAGTGTCCTTGTGGATTGCTGTACATCGGGAAGACTGTAAGGATGCTGAAAGAACGCATGGCCATGCACCGTTCAAACATCAGAAAAGCCCTACTGAGTGATGCCTCTGATGTAGACCTGAAGTGCCTACCTGTGGCTAGACATTTCAAGGAAAAAAGGCATACACTGGCCACACTTCGTTGTATGCCTATTCTGCAGGTTCCAGTCCCCCCCCCGTGGGGGTGACAGGGGCAGGACTTTGCTTAAACAGGAAGCAAGGCTTATCTATGAACTAAGAACTATGACACCTGGTGGCCTAAATGAGGAACTTTCACTTAGCTGCTTTTTGTAGCAGTCTCCCTGCTTTCACTTGACTTTGCATTATGCCTTTTTTATGTTTGTCACTCATACTCTGTTGCATCACTCCCTCTGCACTTTTGCACTTCCTTTGTCCTTATATACTATGGTGATGCTATGCGCTCCTTGTGCTCTATACCTCTACCTGTCCCCCTGTGGTTCACCTTAACGCTCTGTGTATTACTATTCTGTTTAGCCCATTATTACTGTCAGTGTGTGGGTAACTGTGCACCGAGGCGGTTTTTCAGACTGCGCATGTGCGTTTTGCGCTGCCGGCGTCCCTGGTGGCCAGGGAGAGTCAATGAGGCGTCTGCTCACAGCTGTGATGCGCGGCGTACTCTCCTTGCTGGCGCTCCGGCAGTCAATATGTTTTGGCCCACTGCAGATGCGCGGCGCGCGACCTTCCCCCGCAAGGGCAGTAGACCCTGGGACCAGTGTCTAAAGGGTGTCTTTCTCCTAATAGTTTAAGTGCCTACTCTCATGTCATGATGAGTCATTTGGATAATCAGGTAACAGGGGAGGGGGCACGGAGCACAGCTATGTTGCATATTCTGTCTGATTGCATGTTGGTGATTGGTTCCCTTTGTTTGCATTGCACTATGGGTGAGGGTATATATGTGTGGTCACTTGCACTTGTGGGTTGCACGGCCCTGAGGAAGGTCTCTCTGTGGGACCGAAACGTTGGCTTACGTGTATTTCATGTTGTGAATATAGATTTTTGGATTAACCCCGTGCGGTGTGCTGTCTCTTTACTGGTCTTTGGATTGGTTCGTATCATACTTATTTTCTATGGGACTAGCATCTGCTATTATAACCTTTTCTACTGCAGTGTGCTGACTGACCTTCATGTGTATATATATATATATATATATATATATATATATTGTGACAGAAACCAGGGGATGGTAATAAATTCCGTATATAGGGCTCCCAGGATACTAGACAGTTTCTATCCTGTTTGGCCTGGGAGTGCAGCCTTATAATACATACACTCCATCCCACAGTTTGGCAAGCGCTGGAACTGAGGGATGAGAGATCCAGACCAGAGTTTGTCTGCTGCCTGATTTCTGTCACCTGTCATGCTAATTAGGAATCAGGTATGAAAGACTGATTTCCTGTTTGCTCTGGTCTCCCCACCAGAGCCAGGAGGCTGGAAGGCTGCTGAACTACAGAGGGGAGAAGCCTCTTCCCCAAACAGGTTCAATCTTTCTGTTCATTTGTGTAAGACTGCAAAAGTACCTTGTTTTGTTGTTGGGAGTGGAAAAGCCACTTCCAACCCTGAGTCAGGGATATCTAAGTTAAGTTATCGCTCAGGTGAGCAGCTTTTGTTTTGATCTGTTTTATGTTGTATGCACTGTGGCAGTCTCAGTGCCTGGGACTGAATAAACCAGGCATAGCCTGTTTAAAGGAACAGTACGTGACGCCTCATCATTTAACCTACCCTAAAAGACCGTGTTCTAAACAGTCCCGGACAAACGACGGAGCCCCGGAGTAAGCCGTTTGTCACATATGGTGGAGAATGCGGGCAGAGCACTAGGGGGTCTGCGGGTTGAAGAACTTTGAAAGAAAAAAAAAAAAAAAAAGTTTTTTTCATCCTCTGCAAACAAGATGGAAGACGTGGTGGGTGCGCTGGTACGCAATGTCGCTGCCCAGAAAGACGTGAATGAAACCCAGCAACAGCTGTTAATAGCCCAGCAAGAAACTAATGCAAACCAGCAGCAGACGAATGCAGCCCATCAACAGCTGCTAATAGCCCAGCAAGAGATTAATGCCAACCAGCAACAGGCGAATGCCAACCAGCAACAGGCGAATGCAAACCAGCAACAGACGAATGAAGCCCTGCAAAACGCGAATGCAAACCAGCAAGAGACAAACCGCTTGCTGAGAGAGGAGCAACAGCGGTTCGCTCAGGGCTTACAGCAGGAACTCGAGATCCTGAGGGGGACTATCAGTAACCTTCCACTGGCAGCGGCAGCCCCAGTTCCGAAAATGACCAGGGCAAGCCACTACCTTCAGAAGATGGGACCCTCGGATGATGTGGAAGCCTATCTTCTCACGTTTGAACGCACGGCACAGAGAGAGGGATGGCCAGAAGCTGAGTGGGCTGGTCTAATCGCACCCTTCCTAAGCGGCGAACCCCAGAAGGCTTACTTTGATCTAGAGCCAGCCGAAGCTAACGTCTATGCAAAATTGAAGTTCGAGATCCTCGCCCGCCTCGGCGTAACCACGGCTGTTCGCGCCCAAAGGTTTCACGCATGGTCCTTCACGATGGATAAAGCCACCCGAAGCCAGATGTATGACCTCATCCACCTCGCCCGGAAGTGGCTACAACCCGAGATCAACTCAGCCAGCCACATCGTGGAACGGTTGGTCATGGACCAGTTCTTGAGGAAACTTCCCTCTGCCTTACGCCGTTGGGTCAGTCGGAGTGACCCCCACAATGCGGATGAGCTTGTGGCCCTCGTAGAAAGGTACAATGCAGCAGAAGAGCACCCGCAACCCACAGTCGTGGAGCAACCCCACTACCCGAGGTTCCAGGACTCTTCCAGAGACGGTAAAAGGGTACCGGGGTTAAGGGGCGCTGAAGAGCGGCGACCCCCTTCACGCAGCACAAGCAACAGTGGTTCGCACACTAAGGGCAATAGCCAACATGGGGAGCCGGGAAAAGGCTCTAAGTGGGACACAGACTATGTACCTAAATGTGTAAATTGTCATGAGAGGGGCCACACAGCAAAAATCTGCCCACTAAATGATGAGCCCATGCAATGCAACAGCGTGGAACCTTATTCGCTGTTGTCCCAATGTATGGGCCCTAGCCCAGAGGACCCCTTGAATAACCATCTGTGGGCATTTGTAAAGGTTAATGGTAAGAGGGTTCGGGCACTTCTTGACTCTGGGAGCATGGTCACACTAGTGTCCGAATACCTCTTGCCCATTAAGAAGAAACAGGGAAACAGTTCACAAAGAGTGGCAATTTGTTGTATACATGGGGATAATCATGAATATTCCACTGTTGATGTTTTTTTTGAAACAGAGTTTGGTTCTTTAGATTTCAAGGTGGGTATTGTACCCAAACTGGCACATGATGTGTTAATAGGGACCGACTTTCCCCATTTTCTAAAAATGTGGTCCCCCGCTCAGAATAGCGCCCAGAGTTCAATAGCGGACCATAACGAAGTATTAGAAGAAACAAATCCTTTCCCTTTTTCAGAAATGGAGGTTGACGAGGGCCCAAATAAGAAGGGGGAAAAGGAGGAGTGCTGTAAAATTCCCTTCCCCATCACTACTTTGGTAGGGAATACCCCAAATCAAGATGTTGAGCAGACACTTACCACCCCAGAACCGGATAAGACCCTCGCTGACCTAGAGGTCAGTCCTGGGAGTTTTAAGAAGGCCCAGTGGGAGGACCCCACATTAGCGGTAGCAAGGGGAAATATACGGGACCAGAATAGTACTCCTGGCCAACCAGATAGGTCACTTGCTTACCCCTACTTCGAGGTAGAGAACGACCTAGTATATCGGGTTGATAAAAGGAAATCAGTTACAACTAAACAATTGTTGGTACCACAGACATTCCGTAACGTAGTATTACACCTCGCACATAGTCATCCATTGGGGGGACACCTAGGGGTGGAAAAGACAAAAGAAAAGGTTCTCCGAAGCTTCTATTGGCCTGGGGTTCTGGCAGAAATTACGAATTATTGTTCCTCATGCCCAGAATGTCAGATCACCGCCCCGTTCAAGGCGTACCGCAGCCCATTGGTACCCCTTCCCATAATAGAGGTACCATTTGACCGGATTGCTATGGATCTAGTAGGACCCCTAATAAAGTCTGCTAGGGGACATCAGCATATATTGGTAATATTAGATTATGCCACCCGATATCCGGAGGCAGTTCCCCTACGTAGCACCTCAGCTAAAAACATAGCAAAAGAGTTAGTAGTTCTGTTTTCCCGGGTCGGGATTCCTAAAGAGATTCTATCTGACCAGGGAACACCATTTATGTCCCAAGTAACGAAAGAGCTATGTAAACTCCTAAAAATCAAGCATCTCAGAACCTCAGTCTATCATCCACAAACAGATGGTTTAGTGGAAAGGTTCAATAAAACCTTAAAGAGCATGTTACGGCGGGCGGTTGATAAAGATGGGAAAAACTGGGATTGTTTGTTACCGTACCTGTTATTTGCCATTAGGGAAGTTCCCCAATCATCCACTGGCTTCTCCCCGTTTGAACTATTGTATGGCCGACACCCAAGGGGCTTACTGGATATAGCCAAAGAGACTTGGGAACACGAGGTTACCCCTTACAGAAGTGTAATAGAGCATGTTGCCCAGATGCAGGACCGCATTGCTGCAGTCCTACCCATAGTGAGGGAACACATGGAGAAAGCTCAAGAAGCACAGAGGAATACATATAATAAGGGTGCTAGGGTCAGAATTTTTTCTCCAGGTGATAGGGTACTAGTTCTGGTTCCCACCGTGGAGAGTAAATTCCTTGCTAAATGGCATGGGCCATATGAGGTCTTGGAAAGAGTGGGAGAAGTAAATTATAAGGTAAGACAGCCAGGTAGGAGGAAACCTGAGCAAATTTACCATATAAACCTACTCAAGCCCTGGAAAGATAGAGAAGTCTTGTTAACCCTAGTACCCCCAGGTCCGTCAGAGAATCAAGAAACTGACCCAGAGGTTAGCATAGCTGAAACCCTGTCTGTTCATCAGAAACGAGAGGTTCAGAATTTAGTGAAAAGAAACAAAGAAATCTTCTCTATACGGCCAGGTAGAACTAGCGTAATTGAACATGACCTAGTCTCTGAACCGGGGGTCCGAGTTAACCTTAAACCGTACCGAATCCCAGAGGCCAAAAGAAAGGCTATAAGTTTAGAGGTTAAAAAAATGCTAAAACTAGGTGTAATTGAGGAATCCCAAAGTGGGTGGAACAGCCCTATAGTCTTAGTCCCAAAGCCAGATGGTACAACAAGGTTTTGTAATGACTACCGGAAACTAAACGCGGTGTCAAAATTTGATACTTATCCTATGCCCAGGGTAGATGAACTTGTAGAGAGACTGGGCAAAGCCCGATACCTCACAACCCTAGACCTAACAAAAGGGTACTGGCAGGTTCCCCTCACAGAAAGGGCACAAGAAAAGACAGCCTTCTCAACCCCAGACGGCCTCTTTCAGTATAAGGTGTTGCCTTTTGGCTTACATGGAGCTCCCGCCACATTCCAAAGAATGATGGATAAAGTTTTAAAACCACATGCTCGGTATGCTGACGCCTACCTGGATGATGTGGTAATCCATAGTGAAGATTGGCAATCCCACCTTCCAAAGGTCCAAGCTGTGCTTGACGCAGTCCGGTCTGCTGGACTAACTGCTAACCCCGCTAAATGCACTATTGGTCTGGAGGAGGCCAAGTATCTGGGATATTCTATTGGCAGAGGTTTACTCAAACCCCAAACACTCAAAGTGGAGGCGATACAAAATTGGCCAAGGCCAGTTACAAAAAAACAAGTAAGGACCTTTTTGGGGTTAATTGGGTACTATAGAAGGTTTATTCCCAATTTTGCAACTAAGGCAACCCCACTAACTGACCTCACAAAAGCAAGAGGACCGCTAATGGAAAAGTGGTCCCCCGAAACCGAACAGGCCTTTAGAAGCCTGAAAGAAGCTCTCTGTGCCCAACCAGTGTTGGTCACACCTGACTTCTCCAAAGAGTTCGTAGTCCAAACCGACGCATCTGAGGTAGGGCTGGGGGCGGTACTCTCCCAGGAGTCTCAAGGTGAGGAGCACCCCATCCTTTATTTAAGTAGGAAACTAAATACCCAGGAGAAAAATTACTCCATAGTAGAGAAAGAGTGTCTCGCAATAAAGTGGGCTGTAGAGACGCTCAAATACTACCTGTTGGGGAGAAAATTCCGGTTGGTCACAGATCATGCACCCCTTACCTGGATGTGTCAAAACAGGGAAAAGAATGCTAGAGTGACCAGGTGGTTCCTAAGCCTACAACCCTTTAAATTTTCTGTGGAACACAGGTCAGGGCACAAACATGGCAATGCTGACGGGTTGTCAAGGATGCACTCCCTAATATCCATGGTCGCTCATCCCTCGAGGTCTGAGCTGGGGGGGAGGATATGTGACAGAAACCAGGGGATGGTAATAAATTCCGTATATAGGGCTCCCAGGATACTAGACAGTTTCTATCCTGTTTGGCCTGGGAGTGCAGCCTTATAATACATACACTCCATCCCACAGTTTGGCAAGCGCTGGAACTGAGGGATGAGAGATCCAGACCAGAGTTTGTCTGCTGCCTGATTTCTGTCACCTGTCATGCTAATTAGGAATCAGCATTAAAACCAGAGACATAACATAAAACACAGACAAAGCTCAGTTTTTAGCACATCTAGTGAGACTCATACACGGTACAGTGCCTAAATATATATGGATAAATATCTAATAAGTAAATGGTCTTTTAGTTTGACATTTTTGGCCAAAATTGTTGTAAGCCCCTGAGCCAACGCCAAGGCAGACCACATATCAGGGGTCCCTAACGCTAATATAAATTCTTAATAACCTGTTTAATAACAGGAAGAATGATTTATAGTAAATCTGTCAATATTAGCTGCAAAGTTCTGTCTGACTGAAGCTTTTATTAACCTGTACATTACCAGGAAAAGCACTCTGTATTAGAGATGTCACAGCCAAACTGCAAGCAGGCAAGTTCCCCTGAGTGGAAGATGCTATGGAGTGAGCCCATAACCATTTAAATGTGGGAGGGGGTGAGCTTAAATTAAGTAGGAGGTTGCCAACCTCCAATCAGCCATGACTAGCTGGACAAGAATTGTAAAACATACTGGACACCTAACAAGCTCCTATTAAACCCCCAAAATGCCCACAACATATATATAAGCATATGAGTATCAGAGGAGTGCTACTGAGCATGGCAATATGCATTAAAACCAGAGACATAACATAAAACACAGACAAAGCTCAGTTTTTAGCACATCTAGTGAGACTCATACACGGTACAGTGCCTAAATATATATGGATAAATATCTAATAAGTAAATGGTCTTTTAGTTTGACATTTTTGGCCAAAATTGTTGTAAGCCCCTGAGCCAACGCCAAGGCAGACCACATATCAGGGGTCCCTAACGCTAATATAAATTCTTAATAACCTGTTTAATAACAGGAAGAATGATTTATAGTAAATCTGTCAATATTAGCTGCCATGCTCAGTAGCACTCCTCTGATACTCATATGCTTATATATATGTTGTGGGCATTTTGGGGGTTTAATAGGAGCTTGTTAGGTGTCCAGTATGTTTTACAATTCTTGTCCAGCTAGTCATGGCTGATTGGAGGTTGGCAACCTCCTACTTAATTTAAGCTCACCCCCTCCCACATTTAAATGGTTATGGGCTCACTCCATAGCATCTTCCACTCAGGGGAACTTGCCTGCTTGCAGTTTGGCTGTGACATCTCTAATACAGAGTGCTTTTCCTGGTAATGTACAGGTTAATAAAAGCTTCAGTCAGACAGAACTTTGCAGCTAATATTGACAGATTTACTATAAATCATTCTTCCTGTTATTAAACAGGTTATTAAGAATTTATATTAGCGTTAGGGACCCCTGATATGTGGTCTGCCTTGGCGTTGGCTCAGGGGCTTACAACAATTTTGGCCAAAAATGTCAAACTAAAAGACCATTTACTTATTAGATATTTATCCATATATATTTAGGCACTGTACCGTGTATGAGTCTCACTAGATGTGCTAAAAACTGAGCTTTGTCTGTGTTTTATGTTATGTCTCTGGTTTTAATGCATATTGCCATGCTCAGTAGCACTCCTCTGATACTCATATGCTTATATATATGTTGTGGGCATTTTGGGGGTTTAATAGGAGCTTGTTAGGTGTCCAGTATGTTTTACAATTCTTGTCCAGCTAGTCATGGCTGATTGGAGGTTGGCAACCTCCTACTTAATTTAAGCTCACCCCCTCCCACATTTAAATGGTTATGGGCTCACTCCATAGCATCTTCCACTCAGGGGAACTTGCCTGCTTGCAGTTTGGCTGTGACATCTCTAATACAGAGTGCTTTTCCTGGTAATGTACAGGTTAATAAAAGCTTCAGTCAGACAGAACTTTGCAGCTAATATTGACAGATTTACTATAAATCATTCTTCCTGTTATTAAACAGGTTATTAAGAATTTATATTAGCGTTAGGGACCCCTGATATGTGGTCTGCCTTGGCGTTGGCTCAGGGGCTTACAACAATTTTGGCCAAAAATGTCAAACTAAAAGACCATTTACTTATTAGATATTTATCCATATATATTTAGGCACTGTACCGTGTATGAGTCTCACTAGATGTGCTAAAAACTGAGCTTTGTCTGTGTTTTATGTTATGTCTCTGGTTTTAATGCATATTGCCATGCTCAGTAGCACTCCTCTGATACTCATATGCTTATATATATGTTGTGGGCATTTTGGGGGTTTAATAGGAGCTTGTTAGGTGTCCAGTATGTTTTACAATTCTTGTCCAGCTAGTCATGGCTGATTGGAGGTTGGCAACCTCCTACTTAATTTAAGCTCACCCCCTCCCACATTTAAATGGTTATGGGCTCACTCCATAGCATCTTCCACTCAGGGGAACTTGCCTGCTTGCAGTTTGGCTGTGACATCTCTAATACAGAGTGCTTTTCCTGGTAATGTACAGGTTAATAAAAGCTTCAGTCAGACAGAACTTTGCAGCTAATATTGACAGATTTACTATAAATCATTCTTCCTGTTATTAAACAGGTTATTAAGAATTTATATTAGCGTTAGGGACCCCTGATATGTGGTCTGCCTTGGCGTTGGCTCAGGGGCTTACAACAATTTTGGCCAAAAATGTCAAACTAAAAGACCATTTACTTATTAGATATTTATCCATATATATTTAGGCACTGTACCGTGTATGAGTCTCACTAGATGTGCTAAAAACTGAGCTTTGTCTGTGTTTTATGTTATGTCTCTGGTTTTAATGCATATTGCCATGCTCAGTAGCACTCCTCTGATACTCATATGCTTATATATATGTTGTGGGCATTTTGGGGGTTTAATAGGAGCTTGTTAGGTGTCCAGTATGTTTTACAATTAGGAATCAGGTATGAAAGACTGATTTCCTGTTTGCTCTGGTCTCCCCACCAGAGCCAGGAGGCTGGAAGGCTGCTGAACTACAGAGGGGAGAAGCCTCTTCCCCAAACAGGTTCAATCTTTCTGTTCATTTGTGTAAGACTGCAAAAGTACCTTGTTTTGTTGTTGGGAGTGGAAAAGCCACTTCCAACCCTGAGTCAGGGATATCTAAGTTAAGTTATCGCTCAGGTGAGCAGCTTTTGTTTTGATCTGTTTTATGTTGTATGCACTGTGGCAGTCTCAGTGCCTGGGACTGAATAAACCAGGCATAGCCTGTTTAAAGGAACAGTACGTGACGCCTCATCATTTAACCTACCCTAAAAGACCGTGTTCTAAACAGTCCCGGACAAACGACGGAGCCCCGGAGTAAGCCGTTTGTCACAATATATATATATAAGCCGTTTGTCACAATATATATATATATATATATATTAATAAGAAAAGCATAATACAGGTACAAAAAATGAAGGCTGCAATTTCATGTTACGGATACTCATCTGCAAATGAAGGTTTGAATGCCATCAGAGAAACACAAGCCATAAAAAAACATCAATCTAATGCAAATAACGGGATAAAAATAACAGTTGGACTGTCAATCTAAACATACTGTAATAGCACTGTGCACGATACAGCTTGGATCACCCACAGAACTTAGTAATCATGCTAACGAAATCACGTAGAGCTCCCAATGTGGATAAACAACATGGCCGCCAAGTTAATGACAAGCCATCTTCAGATTCAAATGCCAGCTTGATTCTATGTTAGCTATACATATGTGTATTTCTTTGGGATATTTTTAACCATGTTACTGACTGTAGATGTTTTATTCTAGAACCATTGATAACCAGATGGCCTGTGTATTAAAAGCTTTTTAAAAAAAGTACCTGATGGAGCAGATGGGTTTGAATTCATAGTGTGTTCTTTCATCAAGGAGCATCACCCCAACACTAGCCAGCCAATAATCCTTAAGGAGTGTGATGTTAAACACGATGCTTATCCATTAACGTGAGTTACTTTAGTTTGTGCATTGAATGGATGCTGCAGAACTAGTTCTGATTTACTGATTCTTGCAAAGATATCATAGTAAACTTTACACTCTATTACGAAGAACATGTAGTAGCTTATTCTATTAGACAAAGGGTGTCCAACTCCAGACCTCAAGGGCCACCAACACGTCAGGTTTTAAGGATATCCCTGCTTCAACAAAGGTGGCTCAATCAGTGGCTCAGCCGTTGACTGACAAATTCTTCAAAATGCAAGTCTACAAAGTACATCTCTAATCACAAGTTCATAATGCAATTCTTCATTTATTGTGACAGCCAATAACAGAGGAGGAATAATGTTTCAGGTCCCGTATGGACCTTTCATAATTCGTTGATTGAGCCACCTGTGCCGAAGCAGGGACATCCTTAAAACCTGACCTATTGGTAGCCCATGAGGACTGGAGTTGGCCACCCCTGTATTAGACTATTCTTAAATTGTAAAGAGAACTACAAACCAAGAGTCTGCATCTGGACCCATTAAAATTATCCTATCCCCAACCTTAGATTGGTGCCCATTAATGGGTAGTGTAACACTAAAGTGTTACAAGGAAGGAAGGCCCATTAGTTATATTCTGCATTCATGGTCTACACCAATCACGTTAAAATTATAATTGTACTTTTAATTGAAGCTAAAAAAAGGGGGAGTACAACAACTAGTATAATTTCTCTATATTCCCTTATTCCACAACCGACAAATTAAAAATATACGAATATCTCAAAATGGTGCTCCCCTCTCCTGCCCTGCCTGGAGACACTTACCGTTGTAGTATCCTGCAGAGATATTATTGGTGCCATGATGAGGGACACTCCAGGAAGGTATCACGAAGGAGAAGGTAAGAGTCCCAGCACCAGTTCCCTCCATGAGCCCCTCAATATTCCCAGCCGGCCCGGAGTCCTGCAATGAAAAGTGTGAAGAGGAAAGGCAGAAGAAAAAACCCTAAGATGGGGATAGACAGATGACGGAGGGATGGAGGAATCCCTGTTTTACTCCTTCTCTAAGTAGACCAGTGTCTATCCCTTGGGTTAGCTAATAAAAGATATATATCATGTAAAATAAGAACCATGTGGCCCATTAGTCTGTTTATTCTCTGTATTGGGTTCGCAATGACTCATTTGGCTTTCTAGCTCACACTGACCGAGTGAATCATACATGTATAAAAGCTCATGGAAAACAAATACACAAATCCTCGCTCCTCCCTTCATGGAGTATGCAGCTAGAACAAAATTGGCCTTACATGTACAGCATGGGGCACAAATACACAAATCTTGCAATCCTCTCAAATTGGCTTTATTATTTATTAGTAAAATTCTACATTTTGAAGTCTAATAAACAAAATGGTTGAAGCCTGCTAACCCTGTCATGGTAAACTCCATTTCAGCAGGTACTTATAATGAATGTATATTATGTATTATTGTCCTGTGGCCTGAACTTAGTGAAATATCTGAGAGTGCCTGGAGCAGGTCAGGTTTTCAGGATATCCCTGCTGTAGCACAAGTGGCTCAGTCTTCAACTGAGCCACTGATTCAGCCACCTGTGCTGAAGCATGGATATCCTTCAGATCTGACCTGCTGGTGGCCATTGAGGACTGGAGTTGGCCAATTATATATTATGTAGCTAGTGAAAGAAAATCAATCAATGATAAAAATTAAATCCTTAAACAATTCACAGAAGCCTACAAAATTCACAAACAAATAAACAAAATCAGGAAACCAAGGATAAATACATAGAATGTAAGATTCTTATGAAAACCTTTTCAAAGAAAGAATTCAATTTAAAACAAACTACCAAAATAATAGATTCTTTAGAGAAGAAAATAAAGCAGGTACAGTACATAGTTTACTAACCAATTTAGTAAAACATAGCAGGAAACCAAATACAATTCTTATTATACAATTATAGAGAGGATCCAGACACAATGACCCAGATAAAATAAATGAGATCTTTCAAAAATTGTATGAAAACCTATAAACAGCTGATGAAGACAACACAGTCAGAAGAAGCAATTTCTAAGAGATTATCAGAGGAAGAGAACGTTTCTCTAATTCTCTATTGCAAATTGCATTTTCTAAACTGTGTCTATAAAGCATGATTTAGCAGCCAAATGGCCGGATTGTACTGTACGTGCTCTAGAATCGGAATGACCCGAGTTGGTGCTAACTCCATCTCCAGTCTGACTTATGGGTTTTGCTTTCTCAACCAAACCCATATTTCAGGCCCTGAGTGTAGCTCGCAAGCCCAATCTCGCCGCCCTTGAGGTGGCATGAAGAAAATGCAAGTTTTTAGAAGCGATTTGCATAACCGAGCTACGAGAAGTAGTTGTTGTAAAAAAAATGTGAGTTGGAGGCTTTTTTGACAAACCGATCGGATTGGCAGAGCCGGAGTGAAACCGCTTCTAAAAAAAAGCCTTTTACACACTGATTGGACATGCGAGAAAGGTTTACAGAATTGCAAAGCATGTCAATCCGATCGGAAAGGGCTCATTAGAAACAGATTGACATTTCAGAGCTACGAGAATAGGCACCTGTGGCTTTAATATACATTTTGAAAATAAGACGCTATTCTCCTGTCAGATGTTGACATCGACTCCTGAACAATAAAATCCCCTTCAAATGGAACACCAAAGCAATCAAATATCTGGCATAGTTACATAGTTACATAGTAGATGAGGTTTAAAAAAGACATAAGGCCATCAAGTTCAATCCATGCTAAATTTAGATGACTTTATTGCAGCATAGTGGAGCTCTAGCGGATCCTCTGACGCGTTTCAGCCGCGGGGGCCTTTGTCAAAGAGTGATCCGCCAGAAGCAAAAAGAGTCCTGATATAGAGAGCCAAATCAGTGCACCTGCAGAGCAACAAGGTGCAGGTGCACTGAGTGATTCCACCAACACAGGAGACACGCCAATACATATACAAATACACACAAAAGGTTAAAAAACTGGTCTCAAACATGTTTGAATGCATGAGGATGTACTGAAAAATGTTAATCAAAAAAGACATATATATGAGACCAACATAAAAAGACATGTTAAAAATATATTTAGAGCTACCAAACCAATACTGAAAATAATATATATTGTAATTGTATCACAAATTGAATGGACTAAGTAAACTGAAAAATCAAAAATTCAAAGGACTGTAAAAATAGTGATGGAGTAGGGATATCATGATGGATCTAATACTAATAATACATATGCAGTACAAGTAATTTCTAGTGTAATCCCTAGAAGGAAAAGGTTTCTCCCAAAAGTAAACCTAGTTCTTTTCATAGTCAATTCTATCCCATGTGAATTTCTCCTGTTTTTTCATGATGATCCCCCTTTCCACGTTTTCAATATTTTGCAATAAAATGTTATCGTTATGTGCAAATTTATCCATTGAATTAAATTTAATCAATTCTGATTTCATATTGTTAATCTCCACTGATAGGGCAGCTTTATCACCAATCTTAAATTGTATAATAAGTTCCATGAGTTTGACTGAGCAATCATTTAAGATTTTCTTCCAATTTTTCTCAAAAGTATCACTAGTAAAGCCAAAAGAAGGCATCTTTTTCATACGCAACCATCTAGGTATGCGTTTGACTTTCAAATAATTTTCAAGTGTAGTGATGTCCCAAAAAGTTCTGATATCTTGACATAACAATTTTTCCAGTTTGACAAATTGATCAATAAGATCAGAGAGGGTTTCACATACAATGGCTTCAACACCTTCATTAAAGACACGAGATGCCCTTTTGATACGTTCAGAATCATCCCCACAATCCTGAACAAATGTAGTGTTATGTTCAGTCATCACTATTTGATCTTCATCCATGTCGTGGATATATGATCCTCAAAATATAAATGTAAAATGTAAACCAAAGTCTGCTATAGTCACAATCAGCCTCTGGATTAACAGGACACTTTCAGCGGTAAAGCCATAAAGTCCAAATACGTGAAGAGATAAAACCTCCCGTGTCCTGTAGTTTCTCAAGCAGCCTGAAAACTAATCTGCGTACAGTAGTTGTATAGTGAACGAATTCACCAATCAGGCGCTCAAAGAAATGCGAGGAAACTGCACAGCATCACAGCATGTATGAAGATAAGGGGGAGTAACCGAATAACAGGCTAACCTCCAGAGAGCTGCAAACGTGAGATAGTTCATATCCTGTGTAATACACCGATGTGTATGCATTAAAGCATAAACGCATATGAAACTCACGGTTAGCAGGAGGGCCCAACGGTATACCCACGAGCGCAATCAGGTGTGTCTGTCATCTGTATTTCAGAAGGTGTACTCATCTACATCAAAGACACCGTCCCATCTGGAACATCTTTATCAAGCCCAACTACCATCTTGAAAGATCAGAGACTTCCTTTAAGGACACGGTATCTTGGACTTATAGCGCTGGGGACTTTATATTTGTTTGTGCACTTGTAAATTTAGAGCGTTTGAATATAAATGTGTATCTGTATACAGTATGTGTGTGTTATACTAATGTTGCATGTTTGGTATGTGTGTATATATGGTGCATGCATGATGTATGTGGGTATACGGGGCATGCATTAGGTGTTTGTGTATATACTGTATATGGTGGGTGCATGCATGAGCTACGTGTGTCTGTGTATGGCACATGTATGATGTGTTTTGTGTGTGTATGTGTATGTGTGTAATATACATACATACACGCACAAGTATGGTGTTTATGTTGTGTGTCTGCAGGATATATATATATATATATATCTGGCGTGTGTGCATCGTGTGTGTACTGCATATGGTGCGCACGGCTGCATGTATATTTGTGTGTGGGCCACCTGATTCCTGGGCCAGCCGGTTGGGCTTGCCCCCGAGCTCAAAATTTGCCAGCCCATGCTGGCAAGAGGCAGAAACAAGGTTCCCTGAATATGAGAAAATTGTGGGTGCACAAGCTCCTTACTCAAGTAATAATATACACACACACACACACACACACACACAACTCTTATTTCATGTATAAAAGCTCCCCTTGTTCTGTGTGCTTTGCCAGACAATTGACATAAAGTACAAATACAGAGGCAATACAGGCTAAAAATGGTTTTATTATGACATCCTATTATTATTATTTATTTATAACATATTCCGTAACGCTGTACATCAGGGTTGGAGTTTGAAAAAACAATCAGTAATAAACATAAATACACATTGTTACAGTAAGTAAGGCGGGCCCTGCCCCCAGAAGCTTACAATCTATAAGGAAGGGTAAGGGGAAACAGAGGGTACAGGAGGGTGAGAAGGTTGGTGTGTTATAAAAATGGACGTTTACATTGCTACCGCACCAATGCTGCACACAGATTTATACGTATTTCCCATCATTTCATATTTGAATTCATCGCGCACATGCTTCTGTTAACAGTAAGGTTCTCATCCTGTTATCAGTTTCATGTACCTGTGACAGAGTGCAGCCAGCTGCAACCAATGCTTATAGACTTAAAACCTCTGAGTGCACAAACATCATGTCAAACCATAATATCCTTGTATTGGGATTATCCGAAGCAATGTTTTCGGCTGAGTTGTATTGTCACTGGCAGATAATATAAAAAAGTTAATTGCTTAAGACAGGGGTGCGCAAACTGGGTGGGGCTGCAAGATAAAGGGGCGGTTGCAGAGGCATCTTTTGGAGGCACGGAGAACCCTATCACCATCTTGACCGACCACAAAAATGTACTTTACATTGAAGGCGCACAGCACCTAGGTGGCCGTCAAGCCCGCTGGTCTATTTTTTTTTCTTGTTTATATTTTATTATTTCTTTTTTTTAACAAATTCAAAGAATGTTAAAGCCGATGCTCTTTCACGTCAGTTTCTGGTTGACGACAAATCCGAGGATCATCTGGAGACTATACTCCCTTCTAAACTCATACTCTCAGCTAACACGTTTGATGCTTTGAATGATATTCTTATAGACCAAGCTAACATCCCATATGGTCTGGAAGTCCCAGAGGGTCGCCTTTTCACCTCTTCACCCTATCGCAGAAAGGTTCTTGAATGGGGTTAGTCTTCAAAATCTTCTGGACACCCAGTTACAAGAAGAACCGCCGATCTGGTGGCCCAGCATCCAGAAAGATGTCAGAGAATTTGTTGCTGCGTGCCCGACGTGCTCATAACAAGACTCCTCTGAGAAAACCACCTGGACTTCCGCGCCCGCTTCCCATTCCGGACCGTCCATGGACCCACTAGTACGTGGACTTCATAGTGCAGCTGCTGGTTTCTAAGGGGATGAAAACCATCTTAGTGGTCATAGATTGTTTCTCCAAGCAAGCACACTTTGTTCCGCTGAGAGGTCTTCCCAATTCTTCTAGGTTGGCAGATGTTTTTGTCAAGCAGATTTCTTGTCTGCATGGGGTACCACAAATCATCGTCTCCGACCGAGGTTCACAATTTGTCTCGAAGTTCTGGCGCTCTTTTTCTCAACAAATGGGTATATCCTTACATTTTTTTTCTGGGAATCGCCCCCAAACTAACGGTCAGACAGAGCAAACCAATCAGTCTTTGGAGCAATACATATGATGCATCGTTTCCGACACCCAGGATAATTGGACGGATCTTCTTCCCTGGGTCAAATTTGTGCACAATAACCTGCGCAGTGAATTCACCCTTGAGTCGTCTTTTTTCGTAAATTACGGCTTTCATCCTTCCCTCCTGCCTATTTCCACAACCTGTTCTGGGGTACCAGCAGCAGACGACAGAATTAGTTTTTTACGAGATTCTTGGAAAAAGATCCAGGAGAATCTTAGAAGAGCTACTTCTAGACAGAAGATTCAGGCGGATCATCACCGTCGCAGGATCCAAGAATTCAGCCCAGGAGACAAGGTGTGGTTGTCATCAAAGAACATCCGTCTCAAGGTGCCCACGCTGAAATTGGCGCCCTGGTTTCTTAGTCCTTATTCCGTAATAGAGAAGATCAATCCAGTGGCATATCATCAGCGTTTTCCCTCATCTGAGAATTCCCTCGGTTTTTCACGTCTCACTGCTTAAACCTGTTATCCAGAACCCTGACTCTTCTGTTTCTTAGTCCTTTCCAGCCCCTCTCCTCGTACAGGGCCAACAGGAGTACGAAGTGCAGTCCACTGTGGACTCCAGGTTTTCCAGAGAATCTATTCAGTACCTGGTGGACTGGAAGGGTTTTGGACCTGAAGAGCGGTCCTGGACCCCTCAACACCGCCTCCATGCTCCCAGACTCCTACGGCTATTTCATCTCCGATATCCTCTCAAGTCATCCTGGAGATGCCCGGAGGTCGCTCCTGAGAGGGGGGTATTGTAAGGAGCCATGATTCGCGCCTGCCTCGGCGCGCTCTCTCCTTACCCAGACCCGCGACCGGGTGCTCCACTCCCGGCAATATGGCACCTACACCAGCCATGTCCAGCCGCCCTATTAGGCGCACGTGCGCATACCACACAAGGATAAGTGCAGAGCCTTCCAGCCTCGCCTCCGGCTTGTGTCATCGCGCTGATGCCGGTGGCTTGAGGCGCACGCACGCAGCACGCATTAGGCGCGCACAGGGTCCGCCTCTTCAGACCTCATCAGGAATCCTCATCTCACCTGTTCCCTGCACTGGATTCTCCAATCTCTACCCTCACTGCTGACGCACCTCCATGCTGCAGGTGTCACATTGGTTGCTCTCTCCTATTTATGCTCAGCTGCCCCACTGGCAAATTGGCTGATCATAAACCTATGTTGCATAGTGTTCACTGCTTCCTTGCCTCCGCAGTCCTGTCTTGTTCTTCTGTTGCTAGCTCTCTGTTCCTGACCCGCCTTTGTATTGGACCCCGATCTTCTCAACTCCTGACCCCGGCTACCAACGACAATCCGTACCTCTCCAACCCCGACCTCGGCAACATATCACGACTACTCTTACCTTTCCAATCCAGACCACGGCTAATAGTACCTGCAACAATCCGCTACTCTCCAACCACGACCTTGGCAAGTATCACGACTACTCTTAACTCTCCAACCCCGACCTGGCTACCTCGACCAGTCTACACTCCAGATGTGCCCACGTGGCTGTGGGTGACATTTATATCTATCCCACCTCGGCCTCGCGGTCACGCCTTGTTTGTGGTGAGTACTCCGTTACATAGCCAAACCATTAAATTGAATTTTCAAAAACTCCATTTCCACAGGCTCAGTACCACAAGATTGGTGTAAAGCAGATGTGGTTACTATATTTAAAAAGAGAGCTAGATCAAAACCGGGGAATTACAGGCTCTGATTTTACTACCTTACACAATTTAGTGTCATCAGCAAAGATGGATTTTGCTCTCTATGCCAGCCTCAAGGTCATTAATAAAGACGTTCAAAAGAAGGGGTCCCAGTTACTGATCCCAGAGGTACTCCACTCACAACTTTAGCCCAACCTGAAAAAGTTCCATTTATGAAAACTCTGCTATCTATCCTTTAACCAGTTTTCAATCCAGGTGCAAATATTTGTACATAGTCCAATTTGCTTTATTTTGTACACTAACCTCTTGTGTGGAACCGTATCAAAAGCCTTTGCAAAATCTAAGTAGACCACATCAACCTTGGTCAAAGAAACTAATAAGGTTAGTTTGGCATGATATATCCTTCATAAATCCATGCTGACTATTACTAATAATGTTGTTTTTCATTAGGTATTCCTGAATATTATCCCATATTAAACCTTCAAGTAGCTTCCCCACTATTGATGTCAGATCCCATTTTGGGAGGTATTCTGGATGACAAACACAAGGTAAGTTTTAAAATGTCTAATATACTCAAAAATATACTGAGTCCAAGTATGTTAAAAGACCCTCCAAAGAAAAGAGCTATTAGTTATTTACCTCAAAAACCTCATTGTAATTTAAAATGCCATAAATGTGTTGTATATCAATTTATAACTTCGACTAACGAATTTGTTTCCCCATCTGCCCGAGTTTATCAAGTTACCCAGTTTATTAACTATAGATCAAAATGTATAGTATACAGTACTGTATTACTTGCCCTTGTGGCTTAAAATATATAGATAAGACTAAAAAAAGAATTGAATAGGCTCAAGGAGTATGTTAATAACATCAAAATGCTAACATTCGTTTACAGAATCACCAAAGATTGCACAAATTGCCAAGGCACTTTTTACTTTTCTATAATTGTGAGGTGGATCATTTCAAATTCGTGGGTATTGAACAGGCCATTCTTAACAAGGGAGGAGATTGTGATAACATGTTGAAACAAAGGGAACCATTTTGGATATATGAACTTTGTACTAAAGCACCTATGGGTTTAAATGAGCAAATCGATCTTGCCCCATGTTTATTAAAGGATGTATGGTTCCAATTTTGTAATTGTTACATAGTAGATGAGGTTGAAAAAAGATATCGGTCCAGCAAGTTCAACTTATGCTAAATTTAGACAGATACTTTATCCTATATCCGTACTTGCAGTATATTGATCCAGAGGAAGGCAAACACAACACCCCAGTGACAGATCATCCAATGATATCTCATAAGGGTATAAATAAATTCCTTCCTGACTCCAAGAATTGGCAATCAGATTACTCCCTGGATCAACATCCTTCTCATGTTTACTTATTTGGTATATCCCTGTATATCTTTCCTATCTAAAAAGATGTCCAAACTTTTTTTTGAACAAATCTATTGTATCTGCCATCAATGTCTCCATGGGTAATGAATTCCACATTGTAACTGTCCTGACTGTAAAGAACCCTTTCCTTTGTTGCTGGTGAAATCTCCTTTCCTTCAACCTTAAGGGATGCCCCTGAGTCCTTTGTACTGCCCTTGGGATGAATAGTTCTTTTGAAAGCTTCTTGTATTGTCCCCGAATATATTTGTATATAGTTATGATATCCCCCCGATGGGGAGAACAGGTGCTGCCCTCACAATCCCCATGGATGCATTTACCAGTCACAAACCAAACTGCATCAATTAAACTTAAAATAAGCTATACATTTTTCAGTGATCTATTTATCAAGGAGATGTTTGAGTTAAAAAAAATACTTAAATCAATATGCTAAGAAAACATCTTCCTCAATGTGGAAAATAGTTCAGCTCCGTTTAAGTGAAATGGGTTAAAATAGTCTGCAGCAGAAACAACTGAAGATAGAAATAACAAATATATTAGAAAGGGGCTCAGCCTAAATGGTGTGGGTACAACACAAAATGTTTGAAGCAGGATAAGAAAACGGCAGGCCTTGAAATGTTGGGTTCTTGTTTGTATGCTCCATGACAACGGACAAAAATATATATTTTTTCCCCGCTGAATTTTCTTGGAAGTCTTCTATTTTTCATAAGAGAAAACTACTTAGCAGAGAGTGCTGCCTCTCTCTTAAACCCTTCTGCTGGACTGGAGAAGTGCCACTTCATCCTACTTCTCTTTGCATCAATATGGCAAGCTACTTACCACCTGAACTATTCTTCACCGTGTGGGTCAGCTTGAACCTAGGGGAGGAGTAGAGCAGGGGGGCGCAAACTTTTTTCCCTGCGTCCCCCTGACGGCTGTCCCCTCACTCCCGCGCCCCCCCCCCCCCAACCCCAACTTACCCGCGCTCCGGCGTAATGACGTCACGTTGCCATAGCAACGTGACGTCACATGACCTCGCAGCGTCATTTTGACGCCGCGTTGCCATGGCGCCGCAGGGAGGAAGCCGCCGGAGCCACGGTAAGTTAGGTTTACAGAGGCCCTGCAGCTCCCCCGGCACTTAATTTAAGTGCCTTCGGGAAGCGCACGGGGCCTCTGTAAACCCCGCGCCCCCCGTCGGCAGTGTCGCGCCCCCCCTGGGGGTCGCGCCCCACAGTTTGCGCACCGCTGGAGTAGAGTAACAAATATTACAATAGAATGTGTACAGCAAATACAAAATATCACTTGTGAGCTCATCCACACGTGTCTCTGACAGGTCTGCAACCCTGCTTTTCACCGTTATCTCTCAGCATACAATGCTTCCACCGCAGCCAAGGATTCTTGGTAATGACGTGCAAATGAGTACATTGCCCATTTGCTTCTTGCCCTTGATAGAGATAAGCGAATGCTTGCCGTATTACACAGTTCAGTGCATAGCCAGTAAACATCCTCACAAATAGCTTTTTCTGAGTGTGCCCTGTGCAAGTCAAATTGTGCATGTGACGTGGGTGCTTCTGCTTGTGATCGTCTTCCCCAGGGGTTGGACGATACTTCTACTTTCCCAATTCTCTTCTCCGATTCTCTCCTCAAAAGGCCAGGAATATCTTCAGGGTGTTGGTAACTTCCTCCTTGCAGATTCTGGACACCACTTTCTGGGGATTCTTCAGCCAGAAGGCCAAACTGAAAACCCAGGCAGTAGGTTTTCGGAAGAAGCCTACTAACCTCAAAGTCTATTTCTTTTGGGGAGAAACGGTGACTCAAATCGTGCAACAAAACCAACAAAGAATAAGTGTTTTGTGTTGTGCTCTGTAAAAAAAAAAACAGTGGTAAGTGCTTCCAATGCATGCACATGGCTGGGTGGGTTTAAAAAAAATGTGTGTGCACCTCTAGCCAGAAGGCCCAGGATGAGACGATGAGTGGAGGAAATCAAAGTTTGTGAATTAAAATGCGTCCATGCAGGGAGCTGTTCTATGCACTAGTCGTTCTACTGCTCCAGAGCTTTCTTTCCCCCTGTTCAGCTCTCCACAGTTGGCGTCTGACTACTTCTCTCCTCCACCCCCGGTTATACCAGTCGGTGGTATATGGGCAACAAGGAAATCTCAGGCTCTCAGTTCTGCTTCTCGGACAGGCCAGGGGACTCGGTGCATGCCACACCCCATCCTACTTCTGCCACAGGCAGAACAGGCACTACACTCGTAGTCAACCTTTTGGGTATCATCAGTGTGAGGTTGTTAATGACTGTAGCAGGGGTAAGCCTCCTCCTTCCAGCTAAGGCCTCGGTCCCGCTGCGCTCGTTGGCGCGGGCGGCGGGTCGCGAGTTCCCCACCAGCAGGGGAATCCTCGCGAGCCGGTCCCCCCTGGCTGCACAGCTGACTACACGCTGTAGCGCGTCAGCCACTGGAGACACCAGAGAATGGTGTTTCCTAGCGATGACGCGTGACGTGTGTGGCTGTGAGCCAATGGGGAGGGGAGGCTTCGGGAGGAGGAGAGGCTTCGGGGAGCGGGGAGGAGTGTGGAGTGAAAGCAGGTGAGTGCCTTTCTCTGTGTGTGTGTCTGAGTGCGTGCCTGTCTGTGTGTGTATGTGTCTGAGTGCGTGAGTGCCTGTCTGTGTGTGTGTGTGTGCCCGAGTGCGTGAGTGCCTGCCTCTGTCTGTGTGTGTGTATGAGTGCGTGAGTGCCTGCCTGTGTGTGCGTGTGCGCGTGTATGAATGAGTGCCTGCGTGTGTGTGTTTAAACTTACCTTCCAGCTCCAGCCCGAGTCCGTGGAGGGAGGGGGGGGAGAGTAGCGGTTCCCTCCGCTCAAGCCACGCCCCCCCTCCCTGTCAAACCGCCCACCTCCCGCCCACCTCCCGATCAAACCTCCCACCTCCCGCCCACCTCCCGATCAAACCTCCCACCTCCCGCCCACCTCCCGCTCCGGCTCCCGCTCCCTACAGACCGCAGATCGCGGTCTGTGTATCTCAGCGCACCGCCTGTCAGCAGCGCAGGTGCGCTGACTCTGGGAGCGGGGCCTTAGCCTAAGGCTGTTGAACCTCGGACAGCGAGAGGTTTACACCTGCATGTAAAGGCAAGGTGATTAACAAGCACAGCTGAAGCCTGTCAGAAAGGCTTTTAAAAGCCAAGAGAGCACACTGTCTGCTGCTGGGAAGAGAAAGCTGTGCTGCTGAGGCTGTGTGAAGATCTCAGATATGGGTTCCAGACCTGAAAAAGGAAACCCTCTTTGTATATACAGTACATGTGCTGGACTGTATTTTTGGAAGCTGTAATGTATGTGCCTTGTTTGGCTGAGTAAAAACCTTTACTTGTTACAGCAACTCCAAGTCTCCTGGACTTATCTCTGCTTGAATCAACTACAATCACTTTGCGACGTGAAGTTGGAAGTGGCTACAACCAGACTCAAAATAAATTATGGTGAGTAAAAAAGTGCCCAAAACCCTCCACCGTACAGCAAAGAAACATATTACTTGTGAGCACATTCATATCTCTGACAGGTCCACCAAGCCTAGCTTTCCCCATTATCTCTTAGCATACAATGCTTACACTGCAGCCAGGGATTCTGGGTAATGACATGCAAATGAGCACACAGTGTGTCCCTATAAGCTTATTCCTGCCGCTATACAGCCTGGGTTAAAGAAATAGTATGTGTCAAATTCTGACAAACTCAAACAAAGAAAGTTCTAAAAAGGAACAGGCACCAAAGAACTGTTTCATTACCTTGACACATGGACAGTCAAGGGGACAGTAGCCTGAACACTTCCATAAACGATAAACAGGATAAAAACAAAGTACATACAGTTGTTCCAAGCCTAAAGGTCATCGGTGCCACTGCCATGCACGATTATATGACCGCAGTGGGCGAGGCCTCGGAAGATTATCATTGCGAGGGGTCCCATTCGGAATTATGAACCCCCCACATCTCAGTCGCGGTGCCGTGGACTTTAGCTTCTTTGTCCGCAGTGCCGAGGACAGGAGGGGGAGAGGGGGAGAGAGAGAGAATGATTACTGTACAATACAGGGAAAAGAGAACCAGACATAACAAACAAACAGCAGGAGAGAGAAAATACTTGCCCTCAAGAGTTTACAATCTGGTACTGTACCTGTTATTTGAAATGTAGATGAATCTTCTACATTTGAAAGGTCTTAGGACACCAATCGTAATGCTAAGCACATGAAATAATAGACAAACAGAGAACGGAAGGCTGAATTATGTTGTATGTTTTATGCATTTTTGAAGAGAAGCTTGGAGACAAGCTGCAAACTAACATTTTCACTAAAAGCAGCAAAAAGAGTTTGCAAGAATGTAATTGTCATTTGCAGAAGACAAATGATGGTTATCCCTTGAGCAAGACCTTAAATGTAGTGTGCACCCCAAGCCAGATCTCACCGCGGCATTGTCAACATTAGTATTTTCCCCCCAGCCCCGAAAGTAAACAAAATACTCAGGCAGACACCATGCATAAATTTAAATGAAGATTCTGTGCTGTTCATATTGTAACAAATCGTATTGGTAAAAATGAAATGTGGAACACAAACAATTCAAGACAATATACTGTAAGTCAGTGGTTTACAACCTTTTTTTGGTTAAAGAAACCCAAGTGAAATTCTGAGGAACCCCAACCTTCTCTAACAGCGTCTGTGATCAGATACATTGTAAGGAACCCCAACCCTCTCTAATAGCCCATCTGAGATCAGATGCATTGTAAGAACCCCAGCCCTCTCTAATAGCGTGTCTGAGATCAGATGCATTGTAAGGTACCCCAACCGTCTCTAATAAGCCCGTCTGAGATCAGATGCATTGTAAGGAACCCCAACCCTCTATAATAGCGCGTCTGAGATCAGATGCATTGTAAGGAACCCAAACCCTCTCTAATAGCGAGCCTGAGATCTGATGCACTGTAAGGGACCCCAACCCTCTCTAATAGTGCATCCGAGATCAGATGCATTGTAAATTTTTCTGTATTTGTTACAATTTTCAAATGACCAGAAAACTACAGTAAACCTTTAAGGATACCCGTGGAACCCAAGGGGCTGAAATATGTGAATGATCATTGCATCCTGATCAGGCAAATACAGCAAGGAAGATACCAATAAAACACATTATCAAAATAAATTCTACATTATATGATGAAAATCTAGAAATATAACAGTTCATTTAACCTCTGTTTGGTGTCAGGATTATACAACAGGATTCATATACTCTAAAATGTGGACTCGAATTTTATTATCCAACGGCACCAATATGGTCAGCAATGAGAATGAGAAATCACAATAGATAAAAAATAAATAGATAAAAAATAAATTAAAATATATATATTTGTGGTCACATTCAAGGTGTTAGTTGCTCAACTCCAGTCCTCAACTACATGTGCTGAAGTAGGGATATCCTGAAATCCTGACTTCTTAGGGGGTTTGAGGAGTGGAGTTGAGCACCCCTGGATTAGTTCACCCACTGAATGGTAATGTCCAAATCCCATAAAACGGGAGGCAAGGGTTTTTTGGTGTTCTGCTAATGGACTTTACCAGAAAACGATTCTGGGGGGAAAAAAAGACTGTGTTTGTCGTAAGACTGGACTAGTGTAAACCAGTAAAAATGTTCCAAGAAACCAAGAGGCAGAATGATGGGGGGGGGACAATTATCCAGAACATGTACACAGACTCTTCAGCTGTTATCTTTGAAATGCCCTTGCCTGCCTGAACACAGATACTCATCCAACATACACTGGGCCTTGAAGACGAATGAATAATAATATGTCTGGAAAGTTACAGAACAAAGAAGCTATGCTGAGTATGCGCAGAATGGGCTATAGTGAAAATGCTTTTGAAAAAGGTATTAAGTATTACGCCCGGGGGGGTGCATCTTTCTTGACCATGGAGCAGCGCTCTTGACTGTTTCGTCTTGCACACAAGGGATAAACTGGCTATTTACACATACAGCTGTTGCTCAGAATAAACTATGTCTACTCTGGAAAAACAAATCCTCGGGTCACTCGACCTTTTTACCATGTCAGATACCTGTAACATAATGAGCTAACTGATTAGTTCTGGGTGGATCTTAACACTCTGTCTTGTAAAAAAAAATGACTTGGCCATATACTTTAACACTCTGATTACCTGGGATGGCTCATCAGACTTTAACTAGCAACTAGTCTCTCCCAACTAGAGTCCCTCAGAAGTATACATGAAAAGAAATCCAGGAATGTCTTGGATTGAACATAGTTACATAGTAGATGAGGTTGAAAACAAACATAGGTCTATCAAGTTCAACCTATGCTAAATTTAGACAACAGATACTTTATTCTATATCTATACTTACTTATTGATCCAGAGGAAGGCAAACAAAAAAACCCATTAAGGGGAAAAATTAATTCCTTCCTGACTCCAAGAATTGGCAATCGGATTAATCCCTGGATTAACATCCTTCCCATGTTTACTTATTTGGTATATCCCTGTATACCTTTCCCATCTAAAAAAATGTCCAACATTTTTTTTGAACAAATCTATTGTATCTGCCATCACAGTCTCCATGGGTAATGAATTCCACATTTTAACTGCCCTTACTGTAAAGAACCCTTTCCTTTGTTGCTGGTGAAATTTCCTTTCCTCCATGCCAGAGGCTGTCGATTATCCTTAAGTTTGTTCTCTCATACAAAGTATGTGTCAGTAATTGTATCTGCTTCTACGGTGTCTACAGACAATACAGGGAGCTTCTGGGATGCAAATTAATTGAGGAAGAAGAAATTCAACAGTAAAAAAGAGACACATCCAGATGAAGAACAAAATAATGATGTGGGGGAGTAGGGAAATAGGAGGGCACACCAACTTTTTTTTCAACTGTTTAACATTTGCACCCCTTGCAGGTTAGTGCAACCCTGATACTATAATATAATAATAATAGCATGTTCTTGTATAGCGCTGCTAGTTTTACATAGCACTTTACAGAGACATTTTGCAGGCACAGGTCCCTGCCCTGTGGAGCTTACAATCTATTTCTTGGTGCCTGAGGCACAGGGAGATAAAGTGACTTGGCCCAAGGTCACAAGGAGCCGACACCAGGTTCCCCTGCTTCAAACTCAGTGCCAGTCAGTGTCTTTACTCACTGAGCCGCTTCTTCTCCCACTTATCACCTGTATGTTTTCCAATGACAGGTGTTTTCATTTGCCCTTTTTTTTTCTTATGCCAACCTTTCCTCGCACCCAGAGTTGCACATTCTATGAACAGGGTTTCAATTCATTATAAAATGCTGAAGGTTTTTATATTTTTTAAAACAATATAAAGTTATTATTAAAAGACAAAGGCGATTTCTTTGTTGTCGTCAATCATTTTGTGAGATTGGTGTTGATTCAATGTAGTATTGTTGTACTTTTTTCTTTTAATTAATATTGCTAACACAGTTCTGTTCCATTATAGTAATCATACAGGAATGTCAAAGTTAAAGTATTTGCTAAGATATTTTGGTTTAGAGCAATTACAAAAGAAAAGGCAGCAGTGTTGTGTTTTCTGAAAACAAGCTAACTACTGTATATGCTTTGGCAAACTAGAAAAAAGTGTTACTTGTTGTGATTGCTAGAGCAAGAAACACATTAGGTTATGCCTGGCTGCATCATTTGATTCAATGTGACCTTAAAAAAACACTGTTTTTTGCAAGCTGATTAGCAGTTGCTTTTACAGCTTCTGGGTAGTTTTCAAACTGAATGACTTTAAGGAACTTTTTAGCAATGAGGGCACTATAATTGTTTGGATTAAAAAGCAGAATCCTTTAAAATATGAATTCAGTGTGAGGAATACAGAAGCTTATCTTTTTGTTAACAAACAACTACAAAGCAATGGTAGCGTTCGTGGGGCACACTTATCATTTTTAAATGCTATTGTCCTTGTTGTATTGAAACATCAAAAGTTAAGCTGCAAAAAGTTTGACATCACACATCTAAACATAGAGGTAAGGGAGAAAAATGGCGGAGCACTGCTGTAGGTGTGGAGGAGGAGGCTGGACAACGGAAACCGTTAAAAACGATTTATTTAGAGAACCACATCCCTGCAGTCGCTCTTACGCGTTTCGAACCCGTTGCTACTTTGTCAAAGCCCCTTACCTCTATTCCAAGCACCGGCTGAAGGACGCATCAGGCGGGACTTTCATACAAACACTGCCACCATCTTGATCGCGGGATCACTGAGTGGATCACACGTGAGTTCTTCACTTCAATTACATAGTTACATAGTAGATGAGGTTGAAAAAAGACGTATGTCCATCAAGTTCAACCTATGCTAAATTGAGACAACAGATACTTTATCCTATATCCGTACTTACTTATTGATCCAGAGGAAGGCAAACAAAAAACCCCAGTGTCATATCATCCAAAGATAATTTATCCCTTCTCTGTGCCTGTTTGCTAGCAGTTCTTTGGGGACATGAGGTGTTGTTTGGGATGTGTTCTGTAAGCGCGGGCTCACACAGCTTGGCTCTGGGATTCCCTCCCTCCTACTGTTCTGTCCTTCATCTGCTAATTAGCTTTAATACACGGGCACTTTTCTTAGGAAGAGCAAAGTTCAACAGCGATATATCCTGCCTATATTCACGGAATCGTATTAACTCTTTCAGTTGTCAAACTACTACATGTACAATTAGTACCTATCTCTGACATACATCTAGAGCAGGGGGGTGCAAACTTTTTTCCCTGCGCCCCCCTGCCAGCTGTCCCCTCACTCCCGCGGCCCCCCAACCCCAACTTACCCGTGCTCCGGCGTAATGACGTCACCATAGCAACGTGACGTCACATGACCTCGCAGCGTCATTTTGACGCCGCGTTGCCATGGCGACGCAGGGAGGAAGCCGCCGGAGCCATGGTAAGTTAGGTTTACAGAGGCCCTGCAGCTCCCCCGGCACTTAATTTAAGTGCCTTCGGGAAGCGCGCGGGGCCTCTGTAAACCCCGCGCCCCCCGTCGGCAGTCTCGCGCCCCCCAGTTTGCGCACCGCTGATCTAGAGCATCGGCTCAGAGGTTTCCCCATTTTTTCTACTCATGTAAACATAATTGCAAATGGTAGGTCATTCAGTTAATTTGTCCGGTTCTAATATTTCATTGTACATATGTTAAGATCAAAATCATCACTAGACATTAAAAAAAATGGTTCATATAGTATATGTAGGGATACATTTTATATTTGATACACTTCAAAATAGGGGGGGGGTGAGAGTGAGAGAGACCCAAGTTTTATATATACCCCCTCAAACCACCCTCCAAATAACAAATGGCAAGACACCTGGGCTCATAAAGAACACACCTTAGATTCCCCGAGAGATATGCTATTGTGATATGCAAAGTTTATTTAAAGCTGCAGTTCAGTCTTTTTTTTTGTTTTTTGTTTACATTTATTATTTTACTTCAATAGTTTCATGTGTGCAATCTCTAATTACCTAAAGAACTGTATAGCTGCAGGTCAATTCGTTCTCCATGTATTGATAGGTCGAAATTTGGTGACATATTAAAAGCTGGCATTTGTTTATAATCTGCTTGTCTGTCAGTGGAAGCTCATGAATATTCATGAGCATTCCTGCACTGACATGTGCTAGAGGGAGGGCAGTGCTGACAAAGGGGTGTGCCAGAGCTTGTGACAGGACATGAAGGGGCAGTGCCTTAGCAAATGGTTGTTAAAATAGAATACAAGACCAATTTTCTTTCAAAGTTGTTTTTTTTAAAACAGAAAATGCTAAAAGTATTTTTTCTTACTACAGAACTGATTTATTAAAAAAAACACACATGCAGGATATTGACTGAACTGCAGCTTTAAAAGGGCCTTAAACTTGTCAGTATAGAACTTATGGGAATCATTTAGGGGGTGTCGGGTGTAACTCACTTCTTCAAAATACAGAAGTCTTGTGGGGGTTGCCGAGGAGATTCAAGGATGTACGGCAGGAAAATTTACATTTGTGAGATCTGAAGTGGTATTGACCTATATTCCCAAATAATCCCCATCGCAAACTCAGACAACAAGTTTGCTACATTTCCGGCTAGAGCAAATTGTAGCAACAGAAAATGATCACGCTGCATCAAAGAGCAAATTGATAGACACCCGCCATTGATTTTTGTAAATATTAATATTATTATTAAAAAGGCTTGAGAAACATGACAAAAATATGCTTCCTATGATTTCATATGTAAAATATACTGGACACCTAACAAGCTCCTATTGAACCCCCAAAATAACCACAACATATATATAAGCATATGAGTGTCACAGAGGAGAGCTACTGAGCATGGCATTATATATTTAAAACCAGAGACAGCACATAAAACACAGACAAAGCTCAGTTTTGTCTCAGGGGCTTACAACAATTTTGGCCAAAAATGTCAAACTAAAAGACCATTTTACTTAATAGATATTTATACATATATATTTAGGCACTGTACCATGTATGATTTTCACTGGATGTGCTAAAACTGAGCTTTGTCTGTGTTTTATGTGGTGTCTCTGGTTTTAAATATATAATGCCATGCTCAGTAGCACTCCTCTGTGACACTCATATGCTTATATATATGTTGTGGTTATTTTGGGGGTTCAATAGGAGCTTGTTAGGTGTCCAGTATATTTTACAATTGTGTTTCAGCTAGTCCTGGCTGATTGGAGGTTGGCAACCTCCTACTTAATTTAAGCTCACCCCCTCCCACATTTAAATGGTTAAGGGCTCACTCCATAGCATCTTCCACACAGGGGAACTTACTTGCTTGCAGGATGGTTGTGACAACTCTAGTTCAGAGTGCTTTTCCTGGTAATGTACAGGTTAATAAAGGCTTCAATCAAACTTAGAACTTTGCAACTAATATTGACAGATTTACTATAAATCATTCTTCCTGTTATTACACAGGTTATTAAGAATTTATATTAGCGTTAGGGACCCCTGAATTGTGGTCTGCCGTGACGTTGGCTCAGGGGCTTACAACAATTTTGTCCAAAAATGTCAAACTAAAAGACCATTTTACTTAATAGATATTTATACATATATATTTAGGCACTGTACCGTGTATGATTTTCACTGGATGTGCTAAAACTGAGCTTTGTCTGTGTTTTATGTGCTGTCTCTGGTTTTAAATATATGATTTCATATGTTCAGAAAAGTTACCTGATTTATTCAACAGAAACGACAGTGATAGTCATATTTATAGCATGTACCCTTGGTAACACCTCTAAATTAAGACTGGGGATGTTTGAAACAGCACTGCATTGCCGTCACACAGGTAACGAATGAATAACATCAGTTTGAAATAAATCCAAGCCAGCATTTGTTTCTAGGCATAATACTGTATGTGTTAGGACGGAAAAGAAAATCTTCCTACAGTGTTATTTTTGCAGTCCTACGAAACATGCTTATTTAAATTATTGTGCGCTCTTAGCAGATTCTGTTGTCATAGTAATGGAAACTGCATACATTTCAGGGAATTAAAAACATTTCAGGTTTAAATTTGCCTTCTCTGCTACAGTACGTTTGTGCTTAGGTGCCCATGTGCCACTGAGAAAATAATAACGGTCGGAACTCTGCTCTGTGAGTCAGAATTCCAAAGTAGCTTTTACAATACAGACAAATTTACATAAACTAGCAAATGTATACAGCAATGCCAACTCGGAACGTATGCACGTTGACCAATTTCTAATTCTTGACTATGGATCAACTACAGGAGCCAATGAGATATGTATTCAGCAATTAGACATGTACAATTTTAGCACGCTCAAAACCCAGTCCGACAGCATTATGTTTTTATATGTTGAATGGTGCTAACTGGAGTGTTACTGGGAAAGTAAACTAAAATATACAGCAGTAAACAAACTGAATCAAGCAGTCAGTATTAAATACACGTTTATTAATTACTATTCTGTTACATCTATCTCAAAAATAAGAAACCTTTCTTTTCAAGTTTGATACAATAATGTGAAGCAAGAAGAACCGGGATAGAAAAAGTTTGGACTGGAGATGTAATTGCATAAAAGGTTTTAATAATAACTGCCATCTTTACTCTCCATGTAACTGGACAGTATAGCATCTCTCACCAGATCTTTTGCTGATGCAAGCAGGGCAATTAATTAGTGTGAAGTACAGTACCATAACATTGACCATTAAAGAATCGCCCCCCCCCCCCCCATTTTTTATGTAGCAAAACTGGGGGTCACCAGAATTTTGGTGGGGGGAGGAGGAAGAAATGACAAATAAACAAGAAATAATGTCTGAGGGGTCAGCAATAGAAAATCCCAACGTCACAATTATATCTCGGTAAACAGGTCCCCAGAAGTCGGGAGCAACTCCAAGGATCCTCCCCCAACCTACCCTGGCTTGGTAGTATATAAAAAAAAGCCTCCCTTCCTATTTCCCCTCCCACCAAAAATTAAACCAGCATGGCCTGCTGCATTGAGAAGCACTTTATCTGAACAGATCTTGTCACAGATGCATACTGTATGCAAACGGTGTGACCCTGTAATTTTCAAAACTTAGTGCTGGTCCTGTGTTAGTAAAACATCACTAGGAAAACAAAGACATAGGGGCCTATTCTATAAGCCTTCACAAAAAAATTCGCCAGGCTGTTTTCGCCGCCTGTTTTTTGAGCGTTGCTATCACGGTATCAGAAAGCCTCGATTACCTGTGATAGCAAAATTCCCAAAACGGGAGAGTAGCCGGCGGCGTGATGATCGCTCTCTCAAAACGCCAAATCCGGCGATTTGTTTTAGCTGCAGAGAGAGCTGCACAGAGAGAGCGAGCCGCCTCTCCCTGTGCAAATCTCGCCAGAGATCAATGTGTTTTAATATTTTATTCCCACGGTCACATGACACGGGACATTTAAATGCATAGGAGATACCGGCACCCCTTCACGGGGTCTGTATCTCGGGAAGCAGGGGGTCCCTGGACCTCAAATCAACGCGGTTCTGCTGCGGAGACCCCCTGCTCATCTACACTAGTATTAAAACAGCTTAATTAGCTTAAGGTAATGAAGGGGTTAAGCCCTCCCGCTACCACCTGGTAGGCCTAAACATCATCCTTGGGGCTACTACCCCCTTCACCCAATCCCTCTACCCACAATAAATAAAAATACACACAACAGCCCTACTACCCACCTCCTCTACACCCAACAATCCCTTATCCTTTCCCAACACATACAGTACAATAATGGGCAAAATTACTATCATCCAGATATGGCTAATAGTGCATTTGCCCATTGTAAAGCAAACATTAGCCAGCCAGCATAAATAAAGGAATAAATCTTTGAACTGTCACCTGCCATCTTGAAGGGCATCCTCATCAGCATACTGCAAGTCCATGTCTTCAGTTGCTAGAAAGAGTACATAAAAAAATACAATCTAATGGCCCGTAACCCCTTAACAATTAATAACCGCTATAGTAATTAAGGGGTTAACCCCTGTACCCCATTACCCACCCGGGAGGCCTAACCACCCACCCCAGACCCACTATACCCACCCTCTAACCATTGATTGGCAGAGTGGTATATCATACCCACATAATATGGGCATGATAAGCCTCTATAGCACTCAATGGTTAACCTAATAAAAATCATTTAGGCCAGAAATACACAATAATAAAATAAATCCACAAGCACCTAAACACCCCAACAATAAAAGAACTAAATAGCCGCCTAATAGCACCCATCACAAATAATTATCTATCACCAAAATAGCAAAATGATTACAATTATGTTATTCCAAAACAATACAATGAAATAAACAACTATCCAAGCCAACTATGAAACAAATAAAACCACTAGCCAACAAAACAATAAATTAATTAAAAACGCTAACCAATCCTGAAATGTACTAAAAACAAGCCATCCAAATTCAAAACAATTGAATACAAATAATAAAAACAAATAGAAAAAATAACAATCAATAGTAAACAAGCATTTGCCAAAAAAATGCATTGGCTGTCACTGTATTGATCTGTACCCTAAAGGGGCACACTTTCTCCTTTTTTGGACATCCAGAAATATGCTCTTTTACTAGTAGCCACCATTTACACCTACACGGATTCTAGCACAGCCTGTTTATGTTCTTGGAACAGGGATGACACAGATTGAGACATTTCCGAAGGAGAAGATAGGCGTACACAAGCACAGTGTATGACACTTGTTACCTAGGCCCTAAGGTTTTACAGAATAGTCCATCAACAGAAACTCAGATTTCGTTAAATATGCAGCAAAACCATAAGGGAAAAGGATTATAAACAAGACACCGGGATTTTTATTTATTGCTAAAATATTTTACCAGGAACAAATACATTGAGAGTTACCTCTCGTTTTCAAGTATGTCCTGTGTTTGTAAAATACAAAGGGCTATGTATGTACTGCGCTAAAAGAAACATTTTGGTTCAATGTATGACGCCCTTTAGTCCTATTTTTGTGTCATCGTGCAGTTTGGAGTGTCAAATGGTGGCGTTAGGGGACGTTACATGGTGCACAGATTATAATGAGATGTTTGATTGTGCACCTCTGTGTGCCACTTTGTATTAATTACCGGTAGTCAAGTTGAAGGTGGCGTAAATTCCTGGCTTCAAATAATCTTCACCAGATGTAAGAAAATGTTTCTTTTACATTTGTGACGACTTTGATCCAGAAAATGGTGCAATGCTTCCCAAGCCATCTTCTCTTTGCCAGAATTGCCTTAGCACACAGCCCCCATGGGGAGCACTTTATACCCTCAATGTGCAATATATTCGTGGCCACGATGGTAGGAAAGGGGTTAAATGGTTATTATTTAACATACTTAATACTTATTTGCCGCACGAATAATTATCTCTACAGAAAAGAAAATGTTAATATTCTGTCCGACGTTAATGACTCCGTAGGCAATAAAGTAAGATCTTCCTAACTTTTTCTGCTATCTATCCTACCTTGCCTCCAAGGATTACAAATAAGGCATCATCAAATAATGCATTAAATCTGTGGCATTGTCATTATTTCTTCAGGCTGGTTATCTAGCGATCAATAAATTAAACAGTCCCTTTGCAGCACAGGTTATATCTGCCATCTGTTCTTTACAAAACTAGAAGAAGAACAAATAGTCATTGCTCTATTCACATATTACTGATACCAACTAAATAATAACAATACTAACAGTAAATGGAAACAATGTAATTCTTTGTGCTCGCTCCAGTGTGCAACACAATGTGAAAGTTATACAGAGGAACCTATATGTGTTATTTTATATAGGATCTGACTAACTTAAAGTCATTTGCTAGCCCAACGCCGGCCATAGCACCACGTTTCTATCGCATCCACCCTGCCGCTGGCCGCTTGGTCTCCGGGTTAATGTATACCTTACCCCTTACCCTAAAGACCCCTAACCTTAACTCCTTACCCTACCCCTTTATCCCCTTAACATAAGACCCTTAACCCCTAAAGCTACTTCCTTACTTTAAAAACCTTAACCCCTTACTCTAAAACTCCTAACCTTAACTCCTTACCCTAACCCTTTATCTCTTAACATAAGACCCTTAACCCCTAAAGCTACTTCCTTACCTTAAAAACCTTAACCCTTTACTCTAAAACTCCTAACCCCTAATGCTAACACTAATCCTTACCCTAAAAACCTTCACCCCCTACCTGAAAATCCCTACATTTAGCACCTGATGCTAAGGCTAATCATTACCCTAAAATCCCTAATCTTAACCCCCTAAAACCCTGGTGGCTGCACGCCGGCGGTACGTGGCTGTGGCATACTGGCCATAGTGAAAAGTCCATTCCAGAGCAGCCCATGTCCCTGGCACTGTTGAGGAATAAGAATATAGCCTTGCAGTTTTCCAGTCCAGATTTGATTAGATTATTAACAATAGAAGAAGGTCTCTGTGTGCTGCACTCTTTATTACACTAAATGTTTTCGTTTTTAAATGTGTCCCATATTTGCCCCACGCTGTGTAGTATTCCACACCTGCAATTTACATAGTTACATAGTAGATGAGGTTGAAAAAAGACGTACGTCCATCAAGTTCAACCTATGCTAAATTTAGACAACAGATACTTTATTCTATATCTATACTTACTTATTGATCCAGAGGAAGGCAAACAAAAAACCCCACTAAGGGGAAAAATTAATTCCTTCCTGACTCCAAGAATTGGCAATCGGATTAATCCCTGGATCAACATCCTTCCCATGTATACTTATTTAGTATATCCCTGTATACCTTTCCCATCTAAAAAGATGTCCAACCTTTTTTTGAACAAATCTATTGTATCTGCCATCACAGTCTCCACGGGTAATGAATTACACATTTTAACTGCCCTTACTGTAAAGAACCCTTTCCTTTGTTGCTGGTGAAATTTCCTTTCCTCCAACCTTAAGGGATGGCCCCGAGTCCTTTGTACTGCCCGTGGGATGAATAGTTCTTTTGAAAGCTCCTTGTATTGTCCCTGAATATATTTGTATATAGTTATCATATCCCCTCTTAGACGCCTCTTTTCTAATGTAAATAAATCTAATTTAGCTAGCCTCTCCTCATAAGTTAGAATGTCCATCCCCTTTATTAATTTGGTGGCTCTTCTCTGCACTCTCTCTAGTTCCATAATGTCTTTTCTTAGGATTGGTGCCCAAAATTGTACTCCATATTCAAGGTGTGGTCTTACTAATGCTTTGTAAAGGGGCATAATTATGTTTACTTCCCTTCCATCCATTGCCCGTTTGATGCAAGATAAGATCTTGTTTGCCTTTGCAGCTACTGCATGACATTGGGCACTATTGCTAAGCCTGCTGTCTACAAGCACTCCTAAATTCTTCTCCATCAAGGATTCCCCCAATATATCTCCATTTAATTTGTAAGTCGCCTTTTTATTCTTGCATCCCAAATGCATAACCTGACATTTATCTGTATTAAACCTCATTTGCCATTTACCTGCCCACGTTTCCAGTCTCTCCAAGTCCTTCTGAAGAGAAATTACATCCTGCTCTGATTCTATAACCTTACACAATTTAGTATCATCAGCAAAGATGGAGACTTTGCTCTCGATCCCAACCTAAAGGTCATTAATAAACAAGTTAAAAAGCAGGGGTCACAGTGCCGATCCTTGAGGTACTCCACTCATGACTTTAGCCCAACATGAAAAAGTTCCATTTATGACAACCCTCTGTTGTCTGTCCTTTAACCAGTTTTCAATCCAGGTGCATATATCATTACTGAGTCCAATTTTCTTTATTTTGTACACCAACCTCTTGTGTGAAACCGTATCAAAAGCCTTTTAGCTTAATTTAGATCGTGAATATTTTATTAATTTACCAGCGGTGGGTTGGGCTTTTTTTCTATTGGCTTAAAGTGCCGATACGTCATAGAGAGAGGGGGATTTGTGGGTATTTATGTTTAGTTTGTGTTACTATGTTCTTCTCTTTGATAATGTGTTGCATCACACGAAACGCGTAAGAGGTTGCTCTTGCTACTTTTAAATGTGCATCCAATAAATCTTTTTGTACCTTGAAGTTAGTAGTCCGGTCTCCACTTCTCCTTTCAAGGCAGCTGCAGCGCCGTTCTAACCCTCCTTGCCTATTAAGGTGTTTACCCCCGTCCCCCACTACCCACCCGGGAGGCCTAACCACCCATCCCGGGACCACTATACCCCCCTGTACCCGTTCTGTCTCACTGCCTCTCAGCAGCTTCTCACCAGATTTTGGGAGAAACTCGCCCTTCTAGAGCCGCGATTAGCCTCGATAAGCTAATCGAGGCCCGAGTTTCAGAACCTGCCGATAAGTGGCTTATCGCAGCTCACCCAGCGATCTTTTTTTGACAGCTGAAAATGGCTCACTAAATAGCAGTAGGCATTTTGGCCGATAAGTGCTCGATAAGTGGCTAATCAAGGCTTATAGAATAGGCCCCAAATGTTTACCCCCCTTTTAGCTTGTTCTCTATGGCCCCTATTTAACATGCACCAAACCACCTTTCCCGTGCTGGAGAAGACTTTAGTCCCATTCATTTGCACGAAGCTGATCTCTTCCCCAGCACTGGGAAAACCATTTCACAGCATCTTGAATAAAACAGCAAATAGGAACATTTATTTTCCTTGTTCTACCATGACTAATAGTCAATATTTAGTCTCTGCAGTGTGTATTAAAGCCGCAGTCCAAGCTGCCGTTTCCCCCACCCCCTTCAATATGTGCATCAATACCATCCACACAATGATAAGTAATTAGCTAAGTTGCCGATCGATCCGTTCTCCTGTGATCGATCAGCGAACATTCTGCTCAGGGGTTCACTAAATGGCTGAATGGCGAGTATTGACTCAGTATCTGTGACTTTGTAAATGTTTGCTTTAGAAAAAAAGTCCTATTACATTATAATGCATTAAAAATGTAATTCAGAGTTGTTAAAAAAAATGCTACAAGTATTTTCTTATAGTACAGAACTGATTTATTTTTTAAAAAAACCCACGGATGTAGGATATTGCTTGGTCAGCAGCTTTAACTGTAATGGGGGAATGAACAAGAGGCTCAGAAACAACAATATCTATATAGGCAAAATGTTACCTACAGTATAGAAGCAGACTTCACTGACACTTGGGAGCTGTCTTCACGCCTTTATTACAAGGCAAGCTGAATTCCTCATATACTTAGCTTTACCTTTAATAAATGCCTGAAAAAGTAGAAAGAGAAGTGATTACATTTTGCACCTGAAAACACACCTACAGTACATACATAAAAAGGTGCAAATGTTATTTAACTCGGTATGTACTTATTTTAAATATATACCTAATTAATGCAGAAGTAATTCAGTGTCAGAAAAAATGAACGTGGAATATAGAACAATGTAGAAAACAACCTTCAGAATATTTTAGGTGGCAGTATTGCAACATTAAGAAGACATGGATGGCAGAATTGTAAATATTATTTTGCATTCTCTTGCCATGCTTCAAGGTACATGATTGGCACCGCAGTAACATGAAATTATAACGTTCTAAATGTTTCTCCAGAATAAAAGGCACTGAAGGATTACATGAGGATTGTCACATTAGAAATGGTGATATGTCACTGTGACGGTAGGGGTAGCGAGGCCGGCCCAAATGAAGGTTAAGCCTACTGTCAAGATGGCGACCCAACCAAGGGATTAATGTGCCATCTCAGGGTTGGAAAATGGCCTCCCACCCTGGTAATATCTAACTGGGATTATGTATCTCCAACTGTATCTGCGTGGCTCATTGTATGCCTGAATATACTTGTGACATTTTTACATTTAGCACCTAAGTCTGTGTAACAAAAGAGCCATGTGGTCGCATCTCTTGATCAAAATATGATTCAACCCTAGTTTTGTTCAAAGATGCAACCAAATGACGCCTTTATTACACAGACTGAGGTTCTAAATGTAAAAATGCCACCAGTATATTGCAGTCCAATTGGTAGGAGCGCAGGAATTGTTCTTTGTTTTCCATAAATGTAAGACCAATCCTTTTACCAGCATCATACTTCACAAACGGAGGAGCGCGGTAATATGTACAGTATTCATTGTATGCCTGAGCCAGTAACAATGCTTAAGTGACCCGCGTACAACGAGGCAGAGGACTAGCTTTTGTCTGCGGCCAGGTGCAGTGTTAAGGGGCAATTGGGGGCTGGGGAAGGATGCACCCCCCCCTGCTGGGAGAGTATACACTCCAAGGCCGGAGCATTGTTCTCTCTGGGGCAGTGAGACATCTAACCCTGTGGGGAGGCATGGAACTGAATTCGGTGACCAGGGCTTGTGGTCCTAGCCCCCTTGGTCCTGTTTCCATTGGGCAGTTCCCCATATCCCGTACCGTGACAACCACTATGCATACATTGGTTTTCATTTATTAATACCAGAATATTATATTATTAGAAGAATTGCGTGGGGTCCCAGCACTCAAAACTCCCAGTAAACAAGTAACAATATATCATATTATTGATTCAAGTTACAGTACTTGTTTACTGGGATTTTTGCGTGCTGGGACTCCACGCTATTCTACTGATTATTGCTTGAACCCTGGGGGGGGGGGGGCCGCGGTCCGTGCACACAGCAAAATTATTTTTGACAATTTCGCCTTTTTTATAGATGTGCTGGCTGACCTATAGCTGTAATTATATTATTAGAAGTTCCAACACTTGGACAGATGTACTCAATAACTGTAAAATATATAGCTGCTATTATGTAGTGTGATACACGTGTAATCTTTTCAGCAACATACGTGGCACATTAATAGAGAAACAATCACAAGAGTACCCGCACCTGAAATACCTGAGATGAAGATATTCCCCTAGGCACAGTCACATCTTGTTATTCATAGTACTCCACAGTATAAATTACTGGTGATTATTTGCTGCTCATAAAATTGTTCTACATTTAACATTGTAGTATGGGTGTCCTTTTACAAGTGCAGATGTTAATATGTGCCTGTTTGTATTAAAGCTGGCTATACGTGTGATTCTTAGTAGACATGGCATCTCATGCAATAAAAATGTCTCAACAGTGTAGAAAGTCTCCCTTAAGCAAGCTCAGGGTTCAATGAAAGACAGAAACGTGTAGAGTATTGGGAATGATAGTCTTATGTCCTCTAAATGAAAACAAGTAATGAAGGATTTGAAGGACAAATGAAGAGTTTCGTCGAACAATCAGGGATGTAGAAATGCTCTGTTTTCACATTAGCTATTCTCTCTACAATTTCACATGTAATATTCCAGCAAATGCCAAGCTTACAGCCCTCGAACATAAAACATCAACCAACGCTTGTTTTTAAATACCACCATAGCAGCCGTCTCCATTCACCCAATTATAGTGCAATTAGTGGCTGCGTAAATTAGTAGAATGTTCCTAGTTTGCCACTTTTATTATTCATGAATGGCCTATTTAAAAAAGTAAAATTGTCTGCTTTAATATACATTTCTAAGTCATATGATTATTAGACCCTCTCTATCGCACTGCATGAAAACCAGCACAGAGAATAAAAATTGTATTTTTCTTGTTTCTAAACAATAGGGTATGTGTTGGTTTTATCAGTGTATTCGTTTAGCATCCTACTGGTACCATCCAGGGTGGCACAGGAATCTTCCACCATAACTGTACCATGTTTCCGAAACACCCAATGATTTGGAAAAACAAATATGAAGGCACATACAGTACATGCACTGTGCTAGGACTGGGACAATCAGCTGTTAACATGTTGTGACTGCAGGTCACCAATAAGAAGTTTGGGAATTCTCGGATTATGTATGAGCAGCACCAGACATCACGCCATAAAACTATACAACTACCACACTGAAATGGAATGGAATGTTTTGTTACATTTTTGTACCTAAAGTATAATTCAGCATAATTGTGCTTCCTTATTTTGTTCTTGATTACTTGATTCTACAACAAAAGGGGATATAGAGATTAGCGAAAATAGCATCTTTGCAAATTACATTTCAGAAGAATATATCATTTTTGTATTTTTTGATGCACAGCAAAGCAACGTTTTATGCAATGTATGCATAAAAAACCCATTCCAAGTAGAAGTCAATGGAATTGGGCACAGCTGTAAGCAGAACGCTATTTTAAGTAATCCCATCATAAGCAAGATACCACATGTTGTTAAAAGTTTGCATATTATTACTGGGATTGATCTATGACCAAATCATTTCTATTTTATGATAGAATGTGTCTTAAAGTCCTGATATGTCAAATACGTTTGTCAAACAATCAATGCATCATCATTACCCCAGACATGGTGACCATCAAAAGTGCTGAGGAGCCTGCCTTAATAAAGATTGCCTCCGATTAACCTATTGATTGCCAAATCACACACAAATTGCAGGTCCCTTTGGCAGTAATGGGGTTACAAGAAAAAAAAGATTGCGACATTTCAAAAAAGACTAATGTGAGCTAAAAAGAAATGTATGTGCAAGAAACATCTATGAGAAATACACATACTGGGTTGATAAACAGTTTAGCTGTATACAAAAATAATAAAATGAAATCTTTCTTTTCATCTTTCTGTATACAGTACAGTATCTAGTTTATTTCTCTTGTGTTAACCACCCACAACAAAAATCTGCTTATCTAACTATTTTGTTCGCCTGTCAGTCCCTCGTGTTTAAGTCATTGGAAATAGTACTGAATATATTTCTAAGCTCCCCAATACATTTTGAAAAGGTGCAGGAGTGGGTGGGTGTATATACTTATTGAAGCAGTTCTTTGATTCACTTTGAAGTCTGCAGTCAGACATGCTCTGTTTCCACAAGGGGTACACTGAGCGTCTTTCTTGCCAGCTCTGTGTAATTCAAATGGAGGGACTGATGAAAGCAATGGGAACGAACACAAACAGTCAAACACATGTATATTTATATATATATTTTTATGCAGTATGAATGTTGATACAAGCATATACCAGACAAACTCATTTACATGCAAGTGAGAATAAGGAGTCATAAAAACTCTTCCTCCATCTTCTCTCTACTTACTAAGTTGATTGGATGGCACCTATATGCTTCAACCAATTGCATCAGATTCTGACGTAAAATATAGATGGGACGTATGTCTTCGATATAATGCTTTGTTGTGACTTTTGGTGTCAAAGTCCAATAGGGAAGTACATATACAGAGCTCAGGGTGTTTGTTGTCTGACCTGGTGTCTTCAGAGTGTCTGGGAAGAATAAACATATTTTGCCTTAAAAGGACTTATTCATGAAGGCGCATGCGCAACGGCAAGGAGCATGGCTGCTTAAGATAAGTGCTCCGTGCCTCGCTAGAAGATATTGATAGCTGAAACCTACCGAAACTCATTAAAATTGCCCACACAACACATCAGAGGACATATAAAGCCCCACTGTACCCCGCAATGTCTCGAAAAAAACCCAAAACAAGCAAAAAAAAGGTGCTGCCAGAATACTTTGGCCGCGCGGGACCCGGCGGTGCAGGAGGAGAAATGGCGCCACATTCAAACGCCGGCTCGGAAACGGAGCCAGACGGAGAAGGAGAGGATAACCCTGCACCGAGGCCGTTGAGACAAGGCGACCTGGACAAATTATATGACAACCTTAAAGCACTGCTACAAGCTGAGCTTAAGGACATTAAGAGAGAGGTTACCGGGCTGGGGGAGAGGACGAATGTCCTAGAAACGAAAATGGACCAGACAATCAGATCCATAAAGAGACAGGACCGCAAATACAGCAATCTTCAGGAGCAAATAAACGAACTGCGGGACCGCCAGGAGGATGCAGAAAACAGAGACAGACGGAATAACCTTTGGGTGAGGGGGGTCCCTGAAACAATCCTGGACTGTGAGGAATTCATCATGAAATGGCTGGAGTCTCTGATGCCTGACACCCCTAAAGAATTCTTAGCCCTCGACAGGTGCCACAGAGCCCTGAGATCTAAGCCTCTAATGCACGAGCAGCCAAGGGACATTGTGCTCAGAATGCATTATTACCGCTCAAAGGAAGCAGTGCTGCACAAAACAAGACCCCTGCCGATCGTTGAATTTGAGGACGTGCGTATGTCTGTCTACCAGGATCTATCCCCAGAGACACTTGCCCGCCGTAGAGCCCTGTTACCGTTCACAAGGACCCTAAGAGATAAGGGGGTGAGATACAGATGGATCTACCCCTTTGGCCTCCAAGTAACAAGAGGCGGCAAGACGAGCACCCTGCGAGGACCGGACGAGGGGCCAGCCTTCCTCCACAAGCTAGGCCTAGGGGAGGCCCCGGCAGCGGACGCCCCCAACAATGCCCTCCCAGAACCGATATGGGACCAACAAGCTAGATCCCCGAGAGAGCAGAGGGGTGCAGTATCAACATAATGGTCCCAGAAAAGTAATAAACAGATTCAGTTTATGGTTCAACGTTGGTGAAGTTCCATCACCTAAGATGTTTGAGTTACGGGCTACTTGGCTTACGTTGATTACACCACCCCAGAAAAAAAGAGAAAAAGTAACGCACCCCTGAGGGAAAGAACGGAGATCCCCGACACTCCATCAACGGAGGTCCGGTGTCCAGGCAGCCGCAACGCACTAAAACTCCTGTTGGGAAAAAAAAATAAAAAATGCGGCCTACCTGGCAGATAATGGAGGCCCCAGACACAAGATGGCGAAGCAGACCCAGAAGGCGGGAATCCATCCTGGAACGCAGAAGCCGGAAGAGAGTGGTGAGCGGGAAACAGGAGCAGAGGCGCGCACCTCCGCACTGATCGAAGACGACTTCCAAAATGGCCGCCCCCCGGATACGCGTCACAGAGGTGGACCGGAAGGTGAGACGCCATCTTGGAGGGGGCATGAGACGGGCCCTCACTCGTGCAGCCAGATGACGCTAACACCAAAGGCTGAGGACCGCAGAAGGACCCCAAAGCTGGCCAGAAGCTGCCGATCGACCCGCGCAGGCCTAAAGTGGCCACCTCACCGGCCCGCCGCGGGCAATTTGAAATCTGAAGCGAAACTGCGCTGATAGACGGCGGGGAAGAGGAAAAAGCGGTAGGATAGCGCCGCAGCGGCGATCCTAGAGAGCGAGCAAGGGCAGGGTAAGTAGTAAAGAGGGAGCTAGGACAGAGGGGGAAAGCAAGTGAAGGCAAGGAAATAAGGCGATAAGGAGACATCTTAGGAGATAAGTACATAAGAAGGAGTAGGGAAGTAGACTTAAATTAAGAGGAGTATGAGGGGAAGCCAGCAAGTAAGGTAAAGGAGAAGATGAGCAAGGAGGACACCAGAAAGATATAGAAAGATGCAAGAGGGACAGGAGGAGTGGTGACTGGAAATAGAGGGTAGGGGGACGTGACGTAAGATGAGAGGAGCAAAGTAGCAAGTGAAATAGGGTCGGATCAGAAGGTTGAGGAAGACAGGGGAGGGAGAGGAACAAGAAAGCGAGTAGTAAGAAGATATACGGTTTAGAATGACAGCAGGGGCCAAGAGGGAAGATTGAGAGCAAAAAGAAGGAGCAAAGAAACGTAGGTAATCATAAAGATTCGCAGGCTGTTGAGGACAAGACGCAGAGGGCACAATCGGACATACTAAAGGGGTGTACAAAGCCAGGGCGGATGCTAGTTTTACAGAATGGAGGATAGGTTTCATTAATCCGAGTTTAGGGAGAACGAGGCAGGAAAGGGAGAGAGTGACCTGCTTCTAAACTCCGCATGAGCCAGGCACTAGGGGGGAAGAGGGAGGACCTCCTGGACCCTAGTGAAGTCCTCGGGGACTGGGCGCGGGGGGTGAATAAACCTCATCCCACGTTTCCTCCGGACATTTGGAGAGGAACCCAGTTTCCCAAGGGCGATGATCTCGTCAAGGATGCGGCGGTGCCGAGACGACGAGAATGTTACTGTTTGTTGTCTTGTTTAAATGTTTATGTGTCCCCCCACGTGTTCCCTTTTGTGTGCTCCCCTTTGTGTTTCCCTGTAGGTGGCGTACTGAGTCATCACAACTCGAGAAGGAGAGAAAGTCGGAAATCCGGTCCAGGGACTTCTACTCGGAGTAGAACTCAGCAGCACAGTCTTCATATAATCGCAAATGAGTAAGGAACTCAGGCTTGTATCACATAACATTAAGGGGTTTAACAGCCCGGCCAAGCGACGTATCGCCTTCCGGGATTATAAACGCAAAGGGGCAGAAATCCTATTTCTGCAAGAAACACACTTCTCCCAGGGTAACTACCCCAAATTTTTAGATAGGGACTACCCGACACACTTTTTGTCTTCCGCAAAAGTGAAAAAAAAGGGGGTGGCCATACTAATTCATAGAAGAATACCATTCGTACTTGATAGGTCCTTCAAAGATACAGAAGGAAGATTCCTCATAGTTAGAGGGACAATCCAAGGGTTCCCAATTACTTTAGCAACAATATATGCCCCTAACGAGACAGCCCCAGGCTTTTTCTCTACCTTCTTTGGAAAACTTAATAGAGTGGCCAGAGGCAATATCATTGTCGCCGGGGACCTGAACAGGGCGCTACGAGAGGACCTTGACAGATGCACATCCACTAACATTACACACAGATCCGACTTACTAACAATTAAACAAGGCCTACGCGACTGCCAGCTACTCGACATCTGGAGGGAACAACACCAGAGACAGAAAGAATACACCTTCTACTCACACCCACATGACACATATAGTAGGATAGATTACTTCCTTGTATCAAATAGAATGGTCCCTGGGGTCTCTCACACTGAGATCCATGATATTTCATGGTCTGACCATGCATCTATTGAGCTGCGATGCACACTAATCCCACTAGACAGACCTAGAGCGAACTGGAAACTAAACGAAATTCTGCTGAAAATCCCAGCCCTACAGCTAGAAATCGGGGAAAAGATTACACAATACTTCAAAGAAAACGAGGGGAGTGTTGCGACACATTCCACGCTGTGGGAGGCCCATAAGGCTACCCTCAGGGGGGTCATAATGAATCTGGCCGCTAAACGGAAAAGAGAGCGGGAGGGAAAAATCTCTAAGTTAGAGGAAAAGTTAGCGGAACTCTCCTCCCTACACAAAAAGAACAAAAATGCCCACACGCTGACTCAAATACTATCCACAAAAACGAGTCTTAACCTCCTCCTCTCCGCCCAGGCTGAAAAGGAATTGACATGGTCCAAGCGGAAATTTTTTGAAAAGGCCAACAAGCCTGACACACTACTTGCCAACAAGCTAAAAAATAAGCTTCCAAACTATCACATTCACGCGATTCGAAACCAAGATGGGGACCTTACCTCCATCCCAGCGAACATTGCAGGGGAATTTAAAAAGTATAATGAAGTACTATACAATGGAGATAAGGTAACCCATAACTCAAAAATAAAGGAAGACTTACGGTCCTTCCTAAAAGAGGCACATTTACCCATCCTGAAGAGATGTGAAAGGGAAGCACTCCAGTCGGATTTCACGATGGAGGAACTCTCTGGGGTCATTAAAGCACTAAAACCGGCTAAAGCCCCAGGGCCAGATGGCTTTTCAAACTTATATTATAAGAAATATTTAAAAATTCTAGCCCCCCACATGTTGAAATTATTTAACGAAATCTTAGCAGGGGCCTCATTCCCAGCACAAATGCTCCAAGCCTCAATCTCAGTGATCCACAAACCCGGAAAGGACCCGGCAGACTGCAAGAGCTACCGGCCCATTTCACTGATTAACTCGGACCTTAAAATATACTCTAAACTCATAGCCAACAGGTTGGGTAGCGTCCTTCCCGGGTTGATACATACGGATCAAGTAGGGTTTATCGGAGGTAGACAAGCGGCAGATAACACCAGGAGAATTATAGACTTGATTGATCTGGCTCAAAAAGAAAAAATACAATCCATGGTGTTAAGTCTGGACGCTGAGAAAGCCTTCGATAGAATAGATTGGCCCTACCTTTCAGAAACGTTGAGAGCATTTGGCTTCGAGGGACACCTCCTGCAGGCCATCCTGGCACTGTATAAAAACCCAACGGCAAGAGTGAGATATCAAGGCTTCCCCTCAGAACAGTTTGAAATCAAAAGCGGAACACGCCAAGGATGCCCGCTATCGCCGTTACTGTTCGCCTTATGCATAGAGCCTTTGGCGGCACACATCAGACTTAACCCAGATATCTCGGGGATCCCATTAGGAGACCAAATGCACAAAGCCGCGCTATATGCGGACGATGTAATTCTCACAATAACCAAACCTCTCACATCTCTCCCAAATATATTCAACATTCTGGGCAAATTTAACCACATTTCGGGATTTAAGATCAATCAGTCTAAATCAGAAGCCCTCAATATTAATTTACCAAAAGAAGTTGAAAAACTGATTGACCTCAATTTTCAGTTTAAATGGCAACCCTCTGCGATCAAATATTTAGGGGTGTATCTCACAAGGGAATATAAAACTTTGTATAAAGCAAATTTCCCCAAGATCATAAAGACACTGGGGGAGGATCTCCGAACCTGGATGAGGGGAAATATCTCTTGGATTGGGAGGATACATAGCGTGAAAATGAATCTCCTCCCAAAGATGCTATATCTTTTCCAGAGCCTCCCTATCCCATTAGTACAGGCGGACATCCTCTCCCTACAGTCAAAAATTATGAAATTTATTTGGAATGGGAAAAACCCACGAATTCCTAAAGGGATTTTAAAACGCCCCACACTACGCGGAGGGTTAGCGGTGCCTTGCTTGCAGGCCTACTACAAAGCAGCCCAATTAGGGCAGATTTTCCAATGGCACACAGACCCAAGCCTACGGAGATGGGTCGAGTTGGAAAAGAGATGTTGTGCACCAATTGAAATCCGAAATTTAATCTGGCTACCCAGAGAAGGGGTACGCAAGATGAACAAGCCGCTACAGACCATGGTCAATTCGTTAAAGGTTTGGGAGGCCACGAAGTTTAAATGTAACCTGACAACCAAAGCGTCATTAATGACACCAATAGTGGGCAACACAGACTTCGCTCCGGGCCTGAATAGTAAAAATTTCCTAATTTGGACTCAGAAGGGAATCTCCCGCCTAAAGGATCTGAAGGGCATAACGACCATACAAACATTTGAACAAATTAAATCCTCTAAGAATATCCCAAACAGCGAATTTTTTAGGTACCTTCAGATCAGGGATTTCTACAACAAAACGCCAATACGACCGGCACGAACAAATTTTGAGCAGCTGTGTTCTAGAGATACGGACACTAGGGGACTCACGTCTAGAATGTACAGGGAAGTGATCTGCCAGAAGTCGCCCAATGACAATAGACTGAGTTACATGAGACAGTGGGAATCTGACCTAGGAGAGACTTTAGAGGACGACGATTGGGACAGAATTATTCAGGCGGCGGCAAAAAGCTCAATCTGCACCACACTAAAGGAGAACGCATATAAAGTCCTAATGAGGTGGTATTACACTCCGACGCGCTTAGCGAAATTTGTAAAAGGCTACTCTCCTCTCTGCCCTAAACAGTGCGGAGAGGCAGCAGATCTCCGACATATGCTGTGGTCTTGCATTAAAGTGGCCCCTATTTGGGAACAAATCAGAGATTGGATTCAGCGGATTCTCGATTTGGAGATCCCCCTGGACCCGTGGCTGTTCCTCCTGGGCAGACGGATCAAGGGTCTTTCAAATGCGTCGCATAAATTGATCGCGCATTTTGCCACTGCCACGAGATGTGAGATCGCAGCATTATGGAAACAGCAGGAGACACCCATTATCCCTAAGATCAGAAACAGAATTTGGCATGTTTGCCGGATGGAACAATTAACGAGTTTAGTTAATGACTCCGGCACAAATTTTCTAAAAGTTTGGGACCCATGGTTATCCCAAGAAAAAATCCCAGGAGTGGACGCCTCCTCAATCCTGCATTAACTAAACCAAATGCGTTCTCCTTTAAGGACAGATTAGACAAAAAGACATAGTGACGCACAGCCAACGGACATCCCGATAGCCATAGCCAAAGGGAGACTGGGAGTGAGAAAGCTAAAAGAACCTATGTAAAGCTAGTCAAAACTAAAATTCGTAGCGAGGGCCGAGAAATCAGCAGACAACAAGCCTCCACATCCGCTGGACATAGACCACCTCCCCCCACCCACCACCTCCCCCCTCCCCCCCTCTATCCCTGTCTTCATGTCACGTCAGTCTGGTCTTGTTTGTATTGTCTTAAGTAGTCAAGTCTAAATGTGGTCATTATATGTGGTTTGACAAAAATGGAAATGTAACAACGGGCTGTGAGAAATTGGTTGTATTTGTACTTTCCAATAAAAATTGAAAGTTGAAAAAAAAAAAAGGACTTATTCATGATATGTTGCTCCTAGGGGTTAAAATATTACTAACCAAATGGTTTAGCTGGGACAGGGGTGCGCAAAGTTTTTTGGCTGGCCCTGTGTCTCGGTCCTTGCGCTCACGCCTCCCTCCCGAGTGACCCAGTGTCAAATGACGCAGAGGGTCACATGACCCCGCAGTGTCATTTGACGCTGTGTTGTCATGGTGACGTGAGCAGAAGCCGACTGAATCCCGTTAAGTACTGGTTGCAGAGGCCTCGTGCAGTCCCCTGGCATTTAATTTAAATGCCTCGGGGAAGAGTGCAGGGCCTCTGCAAGCGCCCGCGCCCCTCCAGAAAAATCCCATGTCCCCCCCCCCAGTTTGCGCACCACTGGTTTAGCAGATGGGTGGGCAACTCCAGTCCTCATGGGCCCCCAACAGGTCAGGTTTTCCAGATATCTCTGCTTCAGCACAAGTGGCTCAATCAGTGATTCAGTCATAATGACTAAACCACTGATTGAGCCACCTGTGCTGAAGCAGGGATAATACCCCTAATACCTGACCTGTTGGTGGCCCTTGAACTGCAGATGCCCAAACAGCAACTAATGCATACACATTCTGTATAGTCTATTATCTTTTCCTCTACTGAAGTAAAACTGCATCTACTGTATAGGAAAAAGAGGGGGGTTGTTCCCAGCACTCACTGATGAATAGAAATACAAAAGATTGTATAAAGGATATGCCAAAGAAAATGTAATAAATGGATATATAGCCATGCATAATAATGGTATATTACTTTCCTCTCTGTTGGCAGTAAGTCCTGGTAGGTACAGGTATGCCAGCAGTAGTTATGGAGGTTTTCCCTCACACCATGGTGATGTGCCCTATGTATGGAGGGGAGTGGCTTTATGCTCTGAGTCCCTGGATAGTGACATCAGGGATGCGCCTGCCTCCTGAAGTATATAAGGCACAACACAGTTAGTGTGTGTTCCAGCAGCTGTGGGAAGTTGTTGGGAAGTTGTATTTTCCTGGATAAGGGATTGTAGGAACACTTTGTGACCCTAGTGAAGTAACTTGTGGTCCAGGTTGACCAATCAGCCTGTCTAAGCCACTCTGTGTCCAGGGACCTGGCACAGAGAGGATCTCCCTAGGAGAAGAGGGAATCCCACTTCAATTTGGGAGGGCGTACCTGGCACTGGGACAGCACGGAGAGATGTGCGGCTAGAGCCGGCAGCTGCATGGGGCAGTCTGCTACATCCAAATCTGCAATAAAGATGACCTTGTTAACGATACCCCCACTGTGTGAGTGTGAAATTACTCAGCAGTGGATGGCACCACCAAGAAGGAGTTCCTCACCAGGACAGTCTCCCTGCGGAAGCACAGATCCTGATGAGGTGGAGGCGCTGCACATGATGTAAGTTGAACTCGCACCCACTACCTCAGCTACCTGTCCTGCTGATGACATCCCCTAATACCATCAAGCGGGAGACTCAGGAGTTCTGTTGCCTACAGGTGCACCACCAAACACAAACACGTAATGGGGGTTGGTTGTTAGAGTACCCGGGCCAATGTGAGATTGGGGGGGGGGGGGAAACCCATTACAGATATATCAACTGAAGCTATTCGGGAGCGAGTGATGGGAACTCCCCCCTCTTTTTCCTACCAGACTTTGGAGGAAATAGGGTCCACCTTGTTCCCATGCGCACCCCGCATATTATCATTGTGACTCAATGTGAGTGCTGCCTATCCCTGCTCTTTTTTACTTTTTTTTTTTGCATCTACTGTATAAACCGGCAAGCATAATCACAAAACAAAATACACAAATATCTAAAAATATATATTTTCTCTTGTACATGCTGCCTTGCGTTGTCTTTATTGTTGTGTAAATTGTTGCAGAGTACTTAAAAGAGACAACACCATTCTGCACTAAATATTAAAAGATGATAAGGAAATGTCCTGTAAACTGTAAGGGTCGTTAAACAAGAAACAGTGTAGGCCTACAACATAAAACATTGTATAACAAAATAATAACTAATTGCAATACTATTATAGATCAGGCAATGTCCAAGAGGTAGATGAATTATAGACTTCATTGACCACTTTAATGCTTCTGGTGTCTGTGATTTTCAAATAGCATTGACACCATAATCTGCAATACCCAATGAAAACAAAAATAGCACTCAACAAAAAGGCCCTTTGGCGCCCATATCCTGTTTCCTACACGGCTTGATAAAGGCAAAGTAGTTTATTAGAGATATTGTAATTAAGTCCTGCAGTTACCAGATGTGCTTCTAAATACAGACACCGGATCAATTCAGAAAATTACATCACAGACTGAAGCCATGCTGTGAAGTGCTGACAGGATAACACAACTTTATTTTTCCCCCTCAAGGCATTAAACAACATAATTACTCCTGTACCAAAACAATGCATTGGAAAGTACTCTAAGCACATTCAGTGCCAGAAATCAGAATGCATTTGTTCCCTTTTGAGCTTGCGGATGAAACTTAAAGGTTGATACCTTCTTGTGCAGTACTTCTTATATGCTATAAGCTCACCCAACCCACTTTTAATTAGTAGGCCCTGGTATACATGTGAATGAGAAGTCTACTGAGAGATCTCTTCCCCCAGGAGAGAGGTGGAGATGACCTTTCCTGTTGCAACAAGCATGGGAACTATATATTTTTTTCTTGCACTTGATTTTTTAAGGTTTTTTCATTACACCACTTCTGTTTTTTAACCAGGTTTAATTGCGCTGTAGCCCACACATAGCACATACAGCGTGTCTTCATTGCAACCCTTGGTGCACCTCGTACATGTCACGGATCCCATGCTGTTGGCTGTAGTGTTGTTCTGCTTCCACTCACACGCGCGCACACACACACACACACACAAGGGATTCACAGTTAGTATAAGTATAGAAGTGCAAATAGCTAAAACAGGGGGTGTGCCGAGCACGCGCGTTCTAAGTCAAACTTCTTTGCGTTTTGGAAAACAAAGGGCAGACAGGCGCACTGAGGGGTGTGAACGATTTATTAATCTAAGACAGTGGGTAATCATCCACTGATACAGGGTTAAAACAACAATGAGTCAAAACAATTAAACTAAGAACGGGACTGGTAATATCACCAATATAGTTGATGTGGGGTAGGGGGTTACCAAAGTGATCTAGCTAAGCACTACAGAAAGGGTCCGGACCAATCTGAGAACTTACCCTGCTAGAGACAAGGGGACCCGCTTCCACCAGCTACAAATACTCCACAGGAACTGACACCACGTGACCTCTACGCGTTTCGCACGTAGTGCTTCGTCAGGACTACGTGCGAAACGCGTAGAGGTCACGTGGTGTCAGTTCCTGTGGAGTATTTGCAGCTGCTGGAAGCGGGTCCCCTTGTCTCTAGCAGGGTAAGTTCTCAGATTGGTCCGGACCCTTTCTGTAGTGCTTAGCTAGATCACTTTGGTAACCCCCTACCCCACATCAACTATATTGGTGATATTACCAGTCCCGTTCTTAGTTTAATTGTTTTGACTCATTGTTGTTTTAACCCTGTATCAGTGGATGATTACCCACTGTCTTAGATTAATAAATCGTTCACACCCCTCAGTGCGCCTGTCTGCCCTTTGTTTTCTTCTGTTTGTGAGCCCCCCTCGTGGGAGCTCACTTTTGTAGGAGACGTGTGGAACCCCCCCTCCCCCCAGACTGAAGGCTGCAAGAGGGAGTCCTCACAGTACCCACGTTAGCGCGGAGCAACATAATTCCTTCTTTGCGTTTTGGCACTGAAATGGTGTTTTGATTTTTAATTAAAAACATCACCATCACAAATACAATTTCTGTGACAAAACAGTGGCAAAGGACAAAGAAGTTTTAGTTAAAATGCGCGTGCTCGGCACACACAAACTTTTTTTGCTTCATAACTACCGTAGTCCAGGTTCTGAACTCATAATCTGGATCCAATGTGAAAGACTTCTATTATAGACAAAACATGTTTTATCTCTGGGGTTGCACTGTGCAGCACCCAAGTGCTGGGTTCAATACATTGTTACACACTGGATGGGCTTCTTTCTACTGAATTCTAGTCAGGTCAAAATATTCCTTGTAACGAAGCATGAGATGCCGTACAGAATAAGTATAGGTGCTGAAATCCAATCATATAAAAACAGTAGGCATTACTTTGCCACTGAGTGTGTCATATGTAAGATCTATAGTATGCAGGAAACACTTTCATTTCTATTTTAAAAGCTGCTGTATATTGTGGTTAAAATTACCCAGTGACATTAACCTGTGCTAGGTGTAAGGTAAGTCGGCGAGAAATAAAAATCCAGGAGTAACATATTAAATACAGTATGTCTATTGCATTATGTGAATTGCCCACCTGCTCCGTATTCTAAAACAAATAAGAGGTGCAGGAGTTTGATTATAAGAGCTGAAAAGAACAATGACTCAATTCTCAAATGTGTCGCTCTTATTATGATCAGTAAATATAACCCATGACATATAAGTAGTTCTCCAGAGGGGGGGGGAAGTAGGTAAGAATGATAGAGAAGTGTAATATGTAAGGAAACATTAGGAGTTTATGCATGCAGACCGGTCATCGCCTGGTGAGCCTGCACTGCGACCCTTAATGGACACTCTGCAGCAAACCACCTGCTAAGAATCACCAGGAGAGAATTCTGCGTACCCTCTGTCAGAACTGGAGCAGCACACCCTGCAGGCGCAGAGGATTACCATATGCTGCTGCAAGTAGCCTTGGAGAAATAGAATAATCAGGCAGAAGCAATTTGCAAAATTATCCAAAAGGGTGATTTCACTGCAAAGGAAGTACACTACAATAAACAGCGCTACCAATGTGCTCCACTCACTAGGGTGGCAGATGTCGGCTTAGCATGTTATACAAATATATTCAAGACATTTAGGCAGACTTCTAGCAAACTACCCAGGGAATATTGTCCAAGTCAAATATGTTATTGAAACAAGTATTCTCTGGGAGCTTTACTTCACTGTTCCCACTTAGCAAGGTGTATTGAAGGTGGCATAGGGTGAAAATTCTCAGTTAAATACCCTTTCTGCATATTTTAGCTTTTGCTTTATAATAAGTGTTATTTAATGCAAGAGTTTAAATAGAAGCTAGCCCTGCTTCACTTAAAATTATGTCTTCATTAAGTACTATAGGAAAGAACTGAGAGACAACATACCCCTTCTGTCCTCACTATGTTTCCGGGGTGATGCTCTGTGATAAGTTATGAGTACAGACTTTTATAGCAGAGTAATAACTTTGCACATTTGGAATTGGATTAACATACTTTTTGTTTCTTTCTTCTCAGCTATCATTGCAAGTGTTGGTTACTGACCTTCAGCTGTTTGCATCTGTATAGGGAAATACTTTATGCAGTAAACAATACAGGCATACCCCGGTTTAAGGACACTCACTTTAAGTACACTCGCGAGTAAGGACATATCTCCCAATAGGCAAATGGCAGCTCGCGCATGCGCCTGTCAGCACATGCTGAACAGCAATACCGGCTCCCTACCTGTACCGCAGCTGTGCGCAAGCGGGGAGACTATAGAGCCTGTTACAAATGCGTTATTTACATCAGTTATGCACGTGTATGACAATTGCAGTACAGTACATGCATCGATATGTGGGGAAAAGGTAGTGCTTCACTTTAAGTACATTTTCGCTTTACATACATGCTACGGTCCCATTGTGTACGTTAATGCGGGGTATGCCTGTATATAGTAATGTGAGTGTCTGCTGGCCTCCCAAAGCAAATCTGTATAGAATATACGGTACTAAAAACATTTTCCATCCTTAATTCCTAAAGAGTGATAAAAAAGATGGGATGCAGAGTAAGAACATTTCTCTCAGGAGCTACATTTAGCAACGTAGGATAAGCAGCAGCAATTAGAAACAATGATTATCAATGAGTCACTGAGCAGTTTCATGGGTAAACGGACAATTCGCTCATCTGGCACAAAATGGAAAGGAAGCAGAAAGATGGAACCAGCCGTGGTATTTATTTATTTATTTATAAAATGTTTTACTAGGAAGTAATACAGTGAGATTTGCCTCTTGTTTTGCTGAGCACAGAGTTATTTTGACAATTAATAAACACACAATCCCAGCAATCTCTAATCCCAGAACCCACCACATTATATATATATATATATATATATATATATATATATATATATATATATATATATATATATATATATATATATATATATATATATATATATATATACAGTGTTCGACAATTCATTATAACTACTCGCCCGCGGCGGGTGGATTTAGGCCGCTGGCGAGCCGTTGCTGCGGCTCTATTAATTCCCCTGCTCGCGCCAATTTTTTTTTTTAAATAAATAAATAATTCCTCTCCCTGATTGGTCTGACGGGGGAAGAGGGCCGGCTGGCAGCTCTGGGTCAGCCTCTCTCTCCCCCCTCCCTCTGCCAGCTCTGGGTCAGCCTCTCTCTCCCCCTCCCCCTCTGCCCTCTGCCCCCTGCCAGGGGCGGGAGGAGCAAGGGAAGCGCTTCCCCTCCGTCCCACGCTCCTTTGGATCCCGTGCGGGCAGGTTAATGCTTCAGGCTGACAGCTCTGTATGCACACGGGTAGTGCGCGTGCGCACGCGCAAGCAAAGTTCACTGTCCGGCCACGTTTCCCATCGGGGAGTTGGTGTAGCCGTGCGGATGTCAATTTCCCCCGCAGGCCCCCCAATGTCCCCCACAGGCCCCCACATGCACTCCATTTCCCCCGCAGGCCCCCCGATGTCCCCCGCAGGCCCCCACATGCACTCCATTTCCCCCGCAGGCCCCCTGATGTCCCCCGCAGGCCCCCACGTGCACTCGATTTCCCCCGCAGGCCCCCCAATGTCGCCCGATGTTCCCCGCAGGCCCCCGCAGGCCCCCACATACCCCCGATTTCCCCCGCAAGCCCCCCAATGTCGCACGATGTCCCCCGCAGGCCCCCCAATGTCCCCCGCAGGCCCCCCAAATGTCACCCACAGACTTCGATGTCGCCCCCCAGGCCCAAGATACCCACATACCTCTGGTGAGTGGGACTCCCGGCTCCATTTCTTGTAGTGTGTGTGTGTGTGTCTGTGTCTTTCTGTGTGTGTCTGTGTGTGTGAGTGTGTGTGAGTGTGTGTGAGTGTGTGTGAGTGTGTGTGAGTGTCTGTGAGTGTCTGTGAGTGTCTGTGAGTGTCTGCGAGTGTGTGTCTGCCTGTGTGAGTGTATGTGTCTGTGAGTGTCTGTGTCTGTGAGTGTCTGTCTGCCTGTGTGAGTGTATGTGTCTGTGAGTGTATGTGTCTGTGAGTGTATGTGTCTGTGAGTGTATGTGTCTGTGAGTGTGTCTGTGAGTGTATGTGTCTGTGAGTGTGTCTGTGAGTGTATGTGTCTGTGAGTATGTGTCTGTGAGTATGTGTCTGTGAGTATGTGTCTGTGAGTATGTGTCTGTGAGTATGTGTCTGTGAGTGTATGTGTCTGTGAGTGTTTGTGTCTGTGAGTGTTTGTGTCTGTGAGTGTTTGTGTCTGTGAGTGTTTGTGTCTGTGAGTGTTTGTGTCTGTGAGTGTTTGTGTCTGTGAGTGTTTGTGTGAGTGAGTGTGTGTGTCTGTGAGTGTGTGTGTCTGTGAGTGTTTGTGTGTGTCTGTGAGTGTGTGTGTCTGTCAGTGTGTGTGTCTGTGAGTGTGTGTGTGTGTGTCTGTGAGTGTTTGAGTGAGTGTGTGTCTGAGTGTATGTGTGTGTCTGTGAGTGTGTGTGTCTGTGAGTGTATGTGTCTGTGAGTGTATGTGTCTGTGAGTGTATGTGTCTGTGAGTGTGTGTCTGTGAGTGTGTGTCACCCTCTCCCTGTGTCACCCTCTCCCTGTGTCGCCCTCACCCTTACCCTGTCACCCTTTCCCTGTCGCCCGCGCCCTCTCCCTGTCGCCCTCGCCCTTTCCCTGTCGCCTTCGCCCTTTCCCTGTCGCCGCCGCCCTTTCTCTGCCGCAATCTCTCTGCCGCACTCTCTCTGTCTTTGTCTCTCTATCTCTCTGTGTCTCTCTGTGTCTCTCTGTGTCTCTCTGTGTCTCTCTGTGTCTCTCTCGTTCTGTGTGTCTCTCTTTCTCTGTGTGTCTCTCTTTCTCTGTGTGTCTCTCTTTCTCTGTGTGTCTCTTTCTCTGTGTGTGTCTCTTTCTCTGTGTGTCTCTCTTTCTCTGTGTCTCTCTTTCTCTGTGTGTCTCTCTTTCTCTGTGTGTCTCTCTTTCTCTGTGTGTCTCTCTTTCTCTGTGTGTCTCTCTTTCTCTGTGTGTCTCATATCTCTCTCTTTCTCTCATATCTCTCTCTGTGTGTGTGTGTGTGTGTGTGTCTCTCTGTGTCTCTCTCTCTCTGTGTGTCTCTCTCTCTCTGTGTGTGTGTCTCTCTCTCTGTGTGTCTCTCTCTCTCTGTGTGTGTGTCTCTCTCTCTCTGTGTGTGTGTGTCTCTCTCTCTGTGTGTGTCTCTGTGTGTGTCTCTGTGTGTGTGTGTGTGTGTGTGTGTGTGTGTGTGTGTGTGTGTGTGTGTGTGTGTGTGTGTGTGTGTGTGTGTGTGTGTGTGTGTGTGTGTGTGTGTGTGTGTGTGTGTGTCTCTCTCTCTGTGTGTGTCTCTCTCTGTGTGTGTGTGTGTCTCTCTCTCCCCCTCCCTCTCTCCGCCTCTCTCTGTGTCTCCCTCTCCCTCTCTCCTCCTCTCTCTTCCTCTCTCTTCCTCTCTCTTCCTCTCTCTCTCCTCTCTCTCTCTCCTCTCTCCCCCTCTCCCCCTCTCTGTGTGTCTCTCTCTCACACTCTGGATCTCTTATTTACCCTATATATCTTAACTGCCCTATACTACACCGAAATAACTATACTGCTGTTTATTCCAGCTCTGACTCAAGCTTCACACGGAAGACATCGAAATCCCCTCTAACCCAGAAGACAGGTAGGGAACACATCCCCTCCAATGTATAACATTGCGGGAATGAGGGTACCTGGACATTGAGGGACTGCGGATCAGGTAAGATCCCAGGCGGGATTACTGCTTTAGATATTGTGAAGCGGGGACGTCCAGACACTGGTTAAGGGGTTCAGGAAACTAGTCATTCAAACCTGGCTTTTATTTCTAGGTCCGACATTTACACACACATACACACACGTAAAAAGGACTAATTGTAGTATAATGTAATACAATAAATTCATTTATGTCAAAAACGAATGTTCTGACTAGGAATTTATTAAATGTATTTTATTTATATATTTTATTTTAAAGCGGGGTTGGGGGCGGGACTAGGGCGGGGTTAGGGGTGGGGTTAGGGGCGGGGTTAGGGGCGGGACTAGGTGGCGAGTAGATTTTTTGGTTGGGCGAGTAGATTTTTGGGTGATTTGTTGAACACTGTATATATATATACTGAGTTAAGTTATGGTGAGTAAAAAAAGTGACAAAAACCCTCCACAGCAAAGCAAATATGCAAATGTAAATACAACTGTATGCTCATCTGCATGTCTTAGGCAGGTCTGCAACCCCGCCTTTCACCATTATCACCCAGCACACAGCACTTCCACTGCAGCAAGGGATTCTGGGAAATGACATGCAAATGAGCACACAGTGCCACTTTTTGCTTCAAAAACCATTTTTAACATGGTTCCCTATATGTTAAAAATGGTTTTTGAAGCAAAAAGTGGCACTGTGTGCTCATTTGCATGTCATTTCCCAGAATCCCTTGCTGCAGTGGAAGTGCTGTATGCTGGGTGATAATGGTGAAAGGCGGGGTTGCAGACCTGCCTAAGACATGCAGATGAGCATACAGTTGTATTTACATTTATATATATATATATATATATATCAAATCAAAAGGAGTGTTACTGAGCGTGGCCAAATGTATACAACAAAAGACAAAAATACCCAATGCTACATCCAATGTGACAAAATACATAGCTACATTCTTCAATGTTAGTATTCTCATGAGTAAGGGTCATTTAGTTAAACCCTTTGGCCAAAGCGTTATAAGCCTGCAGCCACGTCACGGCATGACCAGTATGCAGCCACGTCACTGCATGACCAGTATGCAGGTCTTACCACTACCTGTGAAAATTCCCAGTTACCTCTGCTGGAAGGAGAATGACCTCAGTGGGTCCGTCCAGGCCCACTGAGGTCATTCTCCCTCCAGCAGAGGTAACTGAGAATTTTCACAGGTAGTGTTAGGACCTGCTTACTGGTCATGCCGTGACGTGGCTGCATACTGGTCATGCAGTGACGTGGCTGCAGGCTTATAACGCTTTGCCCAAAGGGTTTAACTAAACAAAGGGTTTAACTAAGTATACTCATGAGAATGCTAACACTGAAGTACTTAACTATGTATTTTGTCAAATTGGATGTAGCATTGGGTATTTTTGTCTTATGATGACAATACGTGGTTACATTAAATGAACAGAGGTTATACATTCAATTTACAGACATTTCATGGAGAGTTAGAGATAATACTGTATATGATTATGGGCGTATGTAACAGTAACAGACCAGGTTAAAATTGTGTTAGAAGAGGCAGGAAATTCCTACAATTTGTTGTTAGAAGCCTTTACCCAACCCAGTGACTGAGCAGCTGTAAGAGCAGTGAACGTCTGACACCCTTTTGCTGCCGCCAGAGGCTGTCTACCTTTGGGGAGACAAAGAGGTAGACTGAAGGGGTTCTGACTGAATTCAGCTTGGCTTTGAAATTCCTTTGTCAAGGGTCATAAACACGGTGGAGGGTGGGGCTGACGAAACACATAGCAGCAAGCATTCCCTGATGTTAACCCTTACCTTGCTGGTTCTGTGCAGAGGGGAGCAACTATTGGGGAACCCTTTCAGACGTCAGCCTTTTGGGCGATGCCGATGTAGGCTGAAGGGGTTCTGAATACATTGACTTATGCGATGTTAGATTAAAATATAACTGCCAATATCTCTAATACAAATCAGGGCCCCTCAACTTAATATAAAATCAGGGTTCCACATAGAGAATAAATGTCGCATCTGAAATGTGTACAGTATATAAAATGAAAATCTAATCTCATAAATTGTGGCTATGCTCAATTATTGAAAAGTATGTGCTAAATACATTTAATGACAAATACATTGTGTGAGATTTGCTACTGTGGAGAAGAAGCAGGTCACGTTTGGGTGATACCCCACTACCCACCATTCTTGCGAAGTGGAATCCAATTAAATGAGCAATCCAAGCAGGCACTTGTATTTATATTTTACATACAATTAACGCAGGGGGTCTCCAGAACTGAACCCCGTTGATTTCAGCTCCGGGGGCACCCTGCTTCCAAAGATACATACCTCCGAAGAGGGAGCCGGTATCACTCTGCTTTTTAAAGCTCCCGCATCACGTGGGACAATACGAAGCCGCACTGGATGACATCACGGCTTCCTATTGGCCCACAGGGTTCGGGAGCTGTGAAAAACGCCCATTACGTGATCCCTGCTAGCGAGTTGGAGCAGCTACTGGCACCACCTACAGAGATAAGTATCTCCGGAAACAGGGGGTCCCCGAGGCTGAAAGCAACGGGGATCAGCTCCGGAGACACCCTGCTTTAAACTTATAGTAAACAAGAAATAATAATCGCAAAAAAATGCCCGCTTGGATTGCCTCTTTAAAAAACAAATACACTGGTATTTTAAATGTCTCTTATTTATATGTCAAGGCAAAAAGCACATAACAGAATTTCTTAATAGACAAGAAATACACTACATTCAAAATACATTTTGCCATTCAAGTGTTACATTCAGTGCATATTGTGAAAATTACAAAGTAGCATGTACTGTATCAAAGGCTTCAAGCGGACCAATTGCCACTCCCGACAAGTCCCATTGTTATTGTTAATTTACAGTACATCTAGAGGGAGGTCATGTAACATAACCACTTAAGGCTGGCAGCAGGGCTACTGTCAGTAGCATGACCTTCTTTTATCAACATTCACAAGGGAAGACGGATCATGGAGTTGATGGCACAATGCATTGAGCTGCTAGCACAGATTACTATACTGTAGGCTCAGCCTTTTTTGGATACAGGTCAAACAAGTACAGAGGGGTTATTAAGTGTCCTACCTAGAGGGATCTTTGTTTTTATAGAGAAGGATGACCTAGACTGACAAGAAGAATACATTTGACTGAAATGTATAGTGTGTTTCTAATTAATTACACCATACTGTATCTGTATGCTATCATGATTTCTAATGAACCTTGAACATCGAGTTGAACAACATTTGCTAAATGTATACACTTTAATTTACTTTATTTATATTTAACTTAAACTAGATGTATATGGCAACACGCAGAACCATTTGGAAATCCACTGAGCCTTCACAATCATGTGTACTTGCGATTTAAAAGCGCAAGGTAAAATGCATCCAAAGGAGAAACAGAATAGGAGTTATACTGTATATTGTCAACACTTTACTGCCTATGATTATTACAATTGATCTTTGTAGAGAGCGTATCAACTTGTACTGGTGGACTGACGTTAAAAAGCATTCTAGTGGAGCCAGTTGGCGTCCACACACTTAGAGAAAAAAGACAAAGAATAAATTAGAACAAGCTTTTGCCATCAATTGTTTAAAACTATATTATACAGAAATAAATATTTATTGTTGTCATTTGGAACAATACAATACTTATTTCCATATAAAAAGTTGTTCATCCGAGGCACTAACATACCTCTTCTTAGCTTTCCAGCTCCAGTATTCAGCTGGCTGCTCACATCAATCATTATGACTGTAGACAGTACACTATAATATAGCAGGCAACATGCTCAAATTATTCACATAAATCTAAGCGACAATGCTGTGGACATCATTAGTTCAAGGGTTATATGCTAATAACTGTCTCCAGTGCTTGGTAAGTTTAATACCTAACCATATTCATAAAAATGCAATCTCCCACTTTAAAAATTAACAAAAGAATGTCAAATATAATTCAGTTTCACTGCAATCCCTATTTTCCCAATTACTGCTGTAGTTACTCACTATAAACACTAATACTAGGAGTATAGGAATACACACCTACTACTATGCTCCCATGATACTGCCTTTCATATCCATTTGGCAGTGAAGAAAAAGTGTCTCCTCCTTCCCTAAGCAATAGAGTTTCTGAGGCACCCAACTGACTTAACATATCACCTATAGCGGCACATTTATTAATAGACTGTGACAGGTCAGGTGCCGATATGAGTTATCCCACCCATTCCGGCATTAACTCGCATTGAAGTCACTGGGAGGTAACTCCGGAATGGAACGTGATAGCCTGTACCGCCACTTTATAAATGTGATCCATTGTGTTCAAAAAACACTTTATTTCCCCCATTCCCATTATAAAGTGCTAGCAGCCTTTAATGGCTCCATAAAGAGTAAGATACTTCCTAGGTTGTGATGCTCTTTAATGGACCAACATATCAATCGCACAGGTTGTTCTTGTCTAAAAGCTTTCATAATGTCCATAATCATATATTATCTCTAACAGTCCATGAAATGTCTGTAAACTGAAGGTATTACCTCTGTTCATTTAATGTAACCATGTATTTGTCACTATAACTCTGTGCCCAGGACATACCTGAAAACGAGAGGTAACTGTCAATATATTACTTCCTGGGAACACATTTGATAAATAAACAAGTAACTGCAGAGGTCTCTTCAGAAGAGAGCTCTGCAGCCTTGAAAGTTTATGTACAAGGAAACCTTATTTGATTGATATATTGGTCCATTAAAATGCTCCTTCCATTGAATGGGTACTTCAGTATTAGGTGATACCTTTTGTACTTGGACTAACAAGTGATATTATAAGACAAACTTCCAAAAATGCCACCACTTTTATAATGTTTATTGGCTATTTGTAGTTAATTCCCTACTTCAGTGAACATTATTCTGCCTCTTGATCTAAAACCCACACATGTTTCTGTTGCAGTCTATTGATAATTCTTTAAGTTATGGATGGGCAGAAAATGATTGCAATGAGTTTTTGGCTTCACCACAATTCTGGGTATGTTACCCCTATTTTGCCCTGTTTGCATTCATCTATGAGCAATAGAAGGTGTAAGATATAGTAACATGACACAAATAAAGAGATAACATTTTATTTTACAGACTGTCATTTTTCTCACTATTCCTTACATTACAAAAAACAGATATTCAAAAAGTGTAAGAACCCCGATTAACAAAGCCACAAGCAAGGAGAGCATGTACGTGCTCTGAATACACCCTTGGGGACTGCACGCGGAGGAGTCTTTCTTATCCGGAATTACAGTCAGGTAAAGGGCTATAGCCCCTCTGTTATTACCTATCTTGTACTGGAACATTCATTCCTATATCCCATGGGTTATTGATGCCTTATTAGGGACTGTTCTGTGTGGTAGCTGTGTGGGCACCACTAGGTCCCCATGTCCTCCCTGGGATGATCATTTCTGTTATTATACAGTTTTCTGGATGCTGGATTCCCTTTTAAAGAATTTGTACCGCTGTAAGCTTACTATGTGATGCACCAATTACCACATCTATACCACAAGCAAGAAGAAAATGTTTGATGTTCTCTACTCATACAGTAGATACTTGATACAAAATCAAGAACAATAGGATGATGCCCACGTTACTGTGTAAACCCTGCAACAGGAATCCAGATATAGAGTAAAAAAAAACACTTTATAATAATGTCAGAAAATGCTTAGCCATATACTCGGCATACCCATGCGCGTTTCACCAAGCACTTCATGGGGAGGTGCCAACAGTCAATACACCCATCACCAGATACTAGATACTTGATATCAAAGCCACAAATATTGTAAGTACTAGTTACTACAATCATAGGCAATTTGATAGAGAATTTAATGTAAAATATGCAAGTACTCTGTCTAATACAAATTGTACTTTGGATTTCCACAAAATGGAAATCATTGTATATCTTAGAGTCTGACAAGCAACTTTTTCTTAGTAACTCAGTTACCAAGTATTACTTGAAACCATTATTCATTATGAGCTTATACTTTTGTTTTACCCAGATAGTCATTCCACTTTTGTTTTCCACAGCTTTCCTGTGCTACTCACTAATGATCTAGCTGTGTTCTATCAGGAAAAACTGTTTTTAAAAAGTTTTTGCAAGAAGATTGCAATCAACAACAAAATAAAATTGAAAAATAACCTCTCAAAACTATCTATTGTTACAGTTTGCAGCTCAAACTGCTGGGAACATTTGCAACAAATTAACACAAACAGGATAGTGTTACAAAGATCTTGCACTGCTGGGGAGATGTGCTATTGAAATCACAGGATGCTCAGTATATTAAAACTCATAAAAATTATATTAGGTGTCGAATTGAGAGACTTCCGGCAGGGAGAGATGCTTAAGGAAGAGCTCCGACTAGCCCTTGAGGGAAAGACCCCCAAACCAGCCCAAATCAGCTGCAACAGATATTAAAACCTAAATGAAATCTCCCACCAGTCTCCATAACCAGCTGGAACAATTCAATATCTCAATCAAACCTGCACAGACCATCTCGGACCCTCGAAGCTCCCTACAGCCGCTACCGATCCACCTCAAGGCATCAGGACACCCTTCATTTCCCCATGACCGGCGACAAGTCTCTGCAGAGCATCGGGACCCTCTTTGAGTATCCGCAGCATGCCCAAACCCCTACAGCTAGCTGTGACCAACCGGCAAATATCCGGGGAACACCGGGGCGAAAATCCCCGAAGTACAGAAACCCAGCAGTTACTTGTGGCTAGCTGCGAATATCCACGGAGAGTCAGAATCCCCTGCAGCTCCTCGTGGTTAAACACAGACAACCACAAAGATCTGAGGGTTCCTGCATCCCCCATACAACCGACTACAGGACTTTGCAAATCGTCAACAAATCACAGCAGTCCCACAATAGTCCAGGACAACCTGTCAAGGTAGATTGTGACTACAGGCCGACTGCTGCAACTCATCGTATGCTTTCGATCCGTGATCCGGTCTTACCTGAAACAAGGCAAAAACACAAAAAACAACTGAAGACCCCTGCATGCGAGCAGTGACTCCCGTAGCCCCCCACATCCAGTTATATATTCCTGCAAATGCCACAGCCATCCAAAGCCGGCAGAGACCAGTTAGAGAACAGGTGTATGGAAAAATACTTTCCCAGGCAACAATGGATGGTGTCAAAACAGCGGCAGGAGAGGGCAGGAAGGCTCCAAGGTGGCAGAGAAGGGCCACGAGGCAGACATGTCTGATACGCAACACGCAAGAGTGGATCACAAGGCGCAAAATAATATAACAGATTACAAATTACTAGTCTAAGCTGTGGTTTGGAAATGTATGCCCAAAATACAACAGAACATTGCTATAATCCAAAAATCAATAGAGGATTTAAAAGGGGAACTGGTTGCACATTCTATGAGGTTGGAGGAAGCGGAGGCGAGAATAACCTGTCAGAAGTGTAACAATCTCTGGAACAGATGCAAAAAACAAACAAGACATTAGAACACAAACTAGTTGACCTAGAAAACCGGTCACACTGAAACAATCGGAGGATAATAGGTCTCCTAGAAAATCTCACACAGACGCAGCTGCTGCAGTTCTGTACAAACTGGCTACCAGAGACATTAGGTATGAACCCGGGGGAAATATTAGTGAAGGCGGAGAGGGTGCAAAGAATAGGTCCGATATGTCCAGAACAGGTCGAAAGGCCGAGACCTGTCACAGCACGTTTTTCAACTTTACGGACAAGGTAAGGTTATTGAGAGCATATAAACAAACATATGGGTTATCTTACGAAGGCAAAAAGACAATGATCTTCAAAGACTACTCAGTAACAATGTCTCAAAAACAGACGGAATATGTGATGGTCTGTACATCACTTTTCAGACAACACAAACAATTCTCCCTAACATATCCTGCTACTCTTAAGATCTTCACTGACTCAGGGACAAATATATTTACTTCGCACAAGGAAGCAGAGAAATACATGGAGACAACAAAACCATAAAGCAGACGGCAGCAAAAGAGGGGAATCAGGCAGCGGAGAACGCAGCGTCCATGATGGACAATCAGCAACACTACAATCGACTGGACCAGGGGTGCTCAAACTGGGGGGCGTGAGATTTTGGGGGGGGGCGCAGTTACAGAGGCCCCGCGCTTCCCAGAAGGCCTTTAAATTAAATGCCGGGAGACCACGCGAGGCCTCTGTAACTTCTCTTACCTTGACTTCCAGTGATGCATCATTTGACACCGCAGCTTAGTGGGGGGGGTGGGGAGAGCATGCAGTGGGGTTCAGACTGACAAGTTTGCGCACCCCTGAGCTGGACAACCGCCAGACATCTGAGAAAAAGACCTTATGTTTGATTGTATCCCTCAGGTGATGTTGCATAATGTGGATTTCTTTTTCCCTGATTTTTAAGTACTAGGCTAATGCCAAATATTCTGGGAAAGGTACTTGATATTATGATACCGTGGGAATGCACCATTAAAAAAAAGGTTCAGACGCTGCAAAATAAGGTATAGGGAACAAGGAGAAAAGCGATTTTATATATATATAGTGAAACGTGAGAGTCATATCATGGAACGTTAAGGGGTTAAATAACCCCATCAAAAGGAAAAAGGTTCTAAATTACCTAAAAAGGCTAAAAACTGACATAGCATACCTACAAGAGACACACTTAGATGCTAAAGAAAGCACCAAGCTGTAGAGAGATTTGGTTAGATAAAAGCATTTTCTCCCCAGCGAAGGGGGGAAAAGCCAGAGCAGCAATACTAATAAACACAAATTTACTAGCGGAAATCATCTCAGCCTGTAGTGCTCATGACGGGCGCTTCACACAAGCAGAAATAAAAAACAATGCACATTATGCAACATTTATCGTACAAGTGATCATAACGCAGATTTTTTTTTAAGGATACGTCGGTGAAATGCCTAAACAGCAAAAACAACTTGATAATAGGAGGGGACATGAACTGACATACAGAGCCCATACTAAGACAGATTCGGTACTAATACAGACGTGACCAGAAATAACACACAGACTAGGAACATGCAGCTATTCAGAGAAACTTTGGGGGTAATAGATAGCTGGAGAAGTCTAAACCCAACGGAAAGAGAACAAACCTTTTACTCAAATGTACACAACACTTTCTCTAGAATAGATTGTATATTAATTAGCTCACACCTTCTGGGGAAAGTATTTGACACACAGATACAGTAGGAGAGGTTGTAATATCAGGCCACGCAGTGGTTAATAAAGGTGGGAATAGAGAATAACGGTACAAATACATGGAGATTTCCCAATTACTGTATTTAGCAGGTAATAAAAACGTGCAAAGCTATATGATAAATATATGGGAAGAATATTCTGAAACAAACAAGGAATACATAGCAGACCCACTACTATACTGGGAAGCATCAAAGGTGGTGATGTGGGGCTATATCATTTCTCATGTTGCCAGGTTAAAAAAAAAAGAGTCAGGTTGAATTTGCCGCAGCGAGTAATGAACTCAGTAAAGCGCGCAGGGAATTGAAACTCTCTCCTACGCAAAGTAACAAAGAAAAGTATCTTCACAGAAAGGTGGCGTGTGAAATCTGGCTGCAACAGAATGGAAGCAAGTCTCCTAAAATGAAAGAAAATCCATACTTTAAACATGGAAACAAGACGAGTCGGCTTCGAAGCAATTAACTTAAACATTTTAGAAACCCGCACCCATTACCAAGTTACCAGAGGAAACACTAAAAATTTAAGATGTGACCTCAAAAAATAAATTAAACATTTAAAAAATTCTATGCAAAACTTTATCGGGGAAAAAAAAAAACACATTAGAAAAAAAAAAAACTTCTTTAAACACATACAGCTCCCAAAAAAACTACATACCTCTCCCAATCACAACCAAACCCCTAAGAAATGTTTGAGCCAGAATTGGTAAAACCATACCATAAATGGATGGACCTTCCGTTGTCATTCTTTGGTAGAGGGTGTGATAAAGATGTTGTTCTTTGCAAGATCGTTATATCTCTTCCAGACCCTACCAATGCTGATACAGCACAGAGATGTAAAATAATTAAACACAGGTATGCCCACAATTTTATAGAAATTTAAAAAAAGGTAGAATTGCTCAAAAAAAGTTGTCCCTACCAAAATAATTGGGAGGCATAAATTTAACCAATCTGCGAAATTACAATCTCACCTCCTCCGACACATAAAAGACTGGATTTTGGGGAAAAACAATTACTCATCCATTGTCCTAGAGAAACACTTATCTCTGAAAGAGATCTTACATATGAAATGGAAGGATATACCATCACATATAAAACACACACTGATTTATAGTATAAGGGACACCATAATAGCCTGGAGAGAAACAAGGGGAAATGGGGGTTATCATATCATACAGTACATCAAGATATCTGCCCTTTTAGGATAACCCAGAGTCCATCCCAGGAAAATATCAAAAATCCTTCAAACTCTGGGAGACAAAAAGGAGAGAGAGTGTCTACACCAATTAAAACACAGAGGGAAACAGACATGTATTCCTTTTCAGGAACCAAGTACGAAAAAAAGAGTTACCACAATCTCACTTGTTCTCTTATATCCAAGCGCTAGATTATGGGGAAAAAATATCAAATTATAGGAAGCGTATTTTACTTCGGCTATACTAGAGAAAATAATATTTTGGAACTGTACAATTTAATGAGGGATGTTGGCCACAAGCTAATATTACAGAACATCTTAATAGCATGGCAGAAAGACTTGCCAGAAGTATAGGACATAGATGAACTTTTAGTGGCATTAGCAAATGTACAGTATATAAATTGACACCGTTGGATACTTGAATAGAAGTCTAAGTTAAAATAACGCACAGGGCATGTATTGCTTTCAGCAAAAGTCCTCATCCATCACTAGGAACCCTCAATCAATGCTCGAAGTGTCAAATGTTGAAGGTGCGCCTTAAACACTGCCTATGGTTGTGTAGCCTCAAACACTTCTGGGATTAAATTATAGACTATATAACTAAAGTACTAAAAATCCCAATACACAAGATTCCAATGGTGTTACTATTTGTCAACATAGAACCATGGCTAGATGAGGAGGGTAACACAACCAGAGCAGTCAAAACCTCCGAAATAGTGCTCCTAGTACAGTAGCTAGAAAAGCAATCGTGCTGCAATGGATATCCCCATCAGCCCCAACACTAGACATAATTAAAGCATATCTACAGGCATACCCCGGTTTACGGACACTCACTTTAAGTACACTCGCGAGTAAGGACATATCGCCCAATAGGCAAACGGCAGCTCGCGCATGCGCCTGTCAGCACGTACTGAACAGCAATACCAGCTCCCTACCTGTACCGAAGCTGTGCGCAATCGGGGAGACAATAGAGCCTGTTACAAATGCGTTATTTACATCAGTTATGCACGTATATGACGATTACAGTACATGCATCGATAAGTGGGAAAAAGTTAGTGCTTCACTTTAAGTACATTTTCGTTTACATACATGCTCCGGTCCCATTGCGTACGTTAATGCGGGGTATGCCTGTATTTAAACTGATGTCCATGGACAAAATCAAGGTGAGTTTCCATAAGGAACTCAAGACCAAATTTTCTTTAAAAAAAATGGGGATGATTCAGTAACTCGCCATCGGACAAGGCCAAGACAGCCATAGAAAAAGTGCTTGCGGATAGGACATGGTTTCTAACCAGGCAGCATCTCACACAAAACAATAACAGAATGCTCCTATGGGTACGAATACTAGAAAACAAGCGTTAACCTCTAATGAGTGGTACACATAGAAAATACAAAGAGGCAGACATAGTTAGGGGGGGATGGAGTTACTTAATTCAAATGTTAATTAAAGTTAGATATTGGTTTAAAAAAAAAAAAGGAAAAATAAAGTCAGAATGATGCCGACAACATGCAAAAGTGAAAGCGTTTATACAGGAAATCTATAAGATATTACATGAGGGTCACATACAGAAATGTAATCAGAGGAATTAAACAATATTGTCAACCTATACTGTGGCTTGTCATGAGGAGACTAATGCTTTAAAATGTATAATGCATTACGAAAAACGTGTGAAAATGATGCCTATTGTGATTGATGTATGTAAAATCTTTCCAATAAAACAAAAATAAATAAATATATATATATTTATTTATTTTTGTTTTATTGGAAAGATTTTACATACATCAATCACAATAGGCATAATTTTCGACAAGTTTTTCGTAATGCATTATATATATAAAAAGTGCAGTAAGTATTATCTAATTCTACAGAGCTGATTAAAAAAAACACATCTAGGATTTTGCTTGGATTGCTCCTTTAACGCTTGTCATAAAAATGTATTGTGGTAGTCTAAATAAGATATCTAGCCCATCAGTTAAACAAGCAATGTTAAATCATGTTCACATTATTTGGCACTGTATTAAAATAAAAACATACAAACGATATTTAAAAGATACTTTTTTTAAAATTCATGTTTAAATGGAGAATTTTTGCAATTCAATTCAGTGGTAATGCAAAATCACAGTGTTCCTAACTGAAATAAATGCATAGGGGAAACACATAAAGTGTGAAATAGCTGTTATAACTCTTTACTGCAAATCAAAGAATATAGCAGGTTGCATAAAATGTATCTGGAATTTGTATAAAGTCTGTGCAATGTAGTCAGAGACCAGAAAAAATGACTTACTGTAATACAGACTAAAATATTAGTATTCGAACAAATCATAGATGAAAACCGTGCCTTTATTATCAGTATATAAATCACTTAAAAATTTGATTTATTTGATAACAAAGTAAAGAGGAGAAAGTGTTCTTTAAACTGCTATGTAAAATGTACCAGATTTACATAGAAATCAAGAGTATTTCAACGACACAATGTACTGTATAAGTCCGTGCAACAGTTAATTGGAATCCATGGACATCTTTTCATAAAGTATTTGGGTGTTTTTTCTTCTTCATTACTACAGAACTGGCTGATCTCCCCCGACCATTTTCATCTTATCTCCAGATAGTTGGATTTGCTTTCCATTTTACTGCCTATAACAAGAAAACATCAACAAGAGATGTAAGTCCCAGTAATTGGATGCAGTCAGGTAGTCTGCTGGAGCCATTGGAAGGCATGGTCACCCAACTGGGCGGCTGCAGTTCACTGATTACACATAGGGAGAGTTGTAAAGTGCCTGTGAAGGTCTAAGCTAAGAATGAAAAAGCACAAGCGTTTCAATATCACATTACAAACTTCATGTTCTGCAACAGTCTTGCCATTGGCTGCATTCCACAACCACTCACGTGTATATATTCTTTCAAGGTTGCAAAGCTTACAATGTGCAGTAAAATAATGAGTGAAGTTATATGGAAAATGGACCAAATGATATCGAACATTCCACATGGAAGAAAACTTTACAACGTGATTGTTGAAGTAATGCTCTAACTGGTTGGCCAACGATAGGCAACATGCAGGCCATAAAAAAAATCACCTATTTCCATTTGGGGTGAAGAATACATTAGTCAGCCCTCTCTGAAATACTCAAAAATAGTCACATTTATAAAAGTCTTCATGCTTTTGCAGTTGTTTAAACACAAGCAAAGAATATAATGCCATAATACACTATTATACAAAGATGCCACTTGGCCTGTGATTAATTTATATAACTTATTGGGGCCTATTCTATAAGCCTTCACACAAAAAAAATGTAAATGACGCGCCAGTTTTTGGAGCGTTGCTATCACGGTATCAGAAAGCCTCGATTACCTGTAATAGCAAAATTCCCAAAACGGGCGAGTAGCCGGCGACGTGATGATCGCTCTCTCAAAAGGCCTCAACAGGCGATTTGTCCCAGCTGCACAGAGAGAGCCGCCTCCCCCTGTGCATAATATAAATTTTAATACTAGTGTAGATGAGCATCTCCTATGCATTTAAATGTCTCGCGTCACGTGACCGTGGGAATAAAATGCATAGGAGATACCCGCATCCCATAAAGGGGCCTGTATCTCGAGAAGCAGGGGGCCCCGGACCTGAAATCAATGCGGTTCTGCTCAGGAGACCCCCTGCTCATCTACACTAGTATTACAATTTATATTAAAACAGCTTCATTAACTTAGTGGCCATCCGCTACGGCAATGGAGGGGTTAAACAGCAATAGCCTGTTTCTTGGGGTAGTGGAGGTGGATGAAGGGGGTAGTAGTCCCAGGGTGGATGGTTAGGCCTGCCTGGAAGGTTGCGGGAGGAGTTAACCATAGTGGTGGGAACTGCTATGGTAATGAAGGGGTTAACCAGTCCCGCTACCCCACGGAAGGCCTAAACATCATCCTTGGCGCTGCTACCACCTTCACCCAATCCCTCTACCCCCAAGAAACAAAAATAAACACAACAACCCTACTACCCACCTCCTCTACCCCCAACAACCGCCCCAAACACATACAATACAGTAATGGGCAAAAGTACTATTATCCACATATGGATAATAGTGCATTTGCCCATTATAAAATCAAACATTAGCCAGTCAGCATTAATAAAGTAAATAAAACCTTCAACTTACCCCTGCCATCATGAAGGGCGTCCTCGTCAGCATACTGCAAGTCCATATCCTTCGATGCCAGCAAGAATACAAGAAAAAATACAATCTAATGGCCCCTAACCCCTTAATCACCTTAGCTGTTAATAACCACTATCGTAATTAAGGAGTTAACCCCGTCCCCCGCAACCCACCCATGAAGCCTAATCATCCACCCTGGCCCTACTATACCCACCCTGTACCCATTGATTGGCACAGTGGTATATCATACCCATATAATATGGGCATGATAAGCCACTATATCACTCAATGGTCAACCTAATAATAATATGTAAAGCCAAAAATACACAATAATCAAAGAAATACACTAGCGCCTAAACACCCCAACAATAAAAGAACTAAAAAGCCTCAACTACACATAAATTACATTAATCTATCACTAAAACAGCAAAATAATTACAATTATGTTATTCCAAAACATAAGAATACAAATAAATAAACATCTATCCAACCAATCAGATAATGAAATAAAACCAGTAGCCAACAAATCAATTAATTAATTTAAACCAGTAGCCAACAAAACAAATTATTAATTTAAAACGCTAACCAATCCTAAAATGTACTAAAAACAAGCCATCCAAAGTCAAAACAATTTAATCCAAACGATAAACAGAAATCGAAAAAATACCAATAACAAGCATTTGCCAAAAAATGCATTGGCTGTCACTGTATTTATCTGTACCCTAAAAGTGTACCCATGGGTGCTTATGCTATATGTAATAACTGCAGTCAAAAAGCATGGGGTTCTCACATTACATTGACTTATTTTTAAGTTACTTGCAGTACTTAATTCTTACTTGATTCTTTTGTTTCAAATTACTCTGATAGCAGGTCTTCTTATAAAACAAAATGCGATATCTCATCACGTTGATAAATGACTTAGACTCTTGTCAAACATCCATCTGCTGTTTCTGCCCATCAGTTCTTCATGTACATCCACAGCAACCTTTAGTCTTCTGTGTCTGAAGCAAGACAGGTAATAGTGATAAATGGCAGTCTGATAAAAAGTCAACAAGATTAGAACATGGATTACAGCGATTGAGAAAGGCATCTTCTATTTGGACACATTCATCAAATGGCAATGTGAAACTCCCTTAATCCACAAAAAGTCCTTCACAGAGTAACTTTTCAATGGAATATGATGAACATGGCAATTAAATTGCTATTTATGTACGCACTGAAGACGGCAAGCGTGTTCAGAATTTCACAATTTGCATGTTTTATTTTTGTGGTTGTACGATACAGTAACTATGATGGCACATACTCAATGAAATGCCAAGATGGTAGAGAACATTCACTTATAGATCAGCCTCTTTTTAGGAGACTGGGTACGTGCCTTTGAAGTAGGACTGTCCAACTTGGGGGGAGTGGCCATTCTGATTCAGAATTGTGTATTCTTCCTCTTTTCTCTGCATTTAAGAAAACAGGACATGGCTTAGTATAAAAAGAAAAAAATCCATAACCGATGAAGTCAGGAAGCAAGAGCTTTAATAAGATTACCAACCAGTCCTGTACTGATCTGATATACAGTACTGTGAATGTTCCACATCGGTTATCAACTCTCCAAGGTATAACAAGTATAATATATTAGCAGATTTAATTCTCAGTAGTACTTAACTGTGGATGTTCTGCATTCCTATTGGCATCACCGAAATTCTGCTCCTACCACACCAACGTATTCTCTTTTTCTATCTTTATTACTGGGTGACCTGCCTTTCATCATCCATAGACCAGAGACAAGCCTGAGAGAGTGCTGGAGATACTATAAATGGCATTCTATTACTAGTCATTAGGTACATATTCAGTACTATATTGAATGGAAATGTTGATGGTGCATCAAAACATTTAGAGGAGAACAAGAAGATCCTATTCACTCAACAAGTGCATTGTACTTATATGCTATGTACAGTATTGTTATTCTATGTATTGATCCCACCCAGGAGTACACTGGACTGTTTTAGATAAATAAATTATGAACTGAGTGCTCTTTACAGACGTTTTAGATATTTAAGAAGCAATCAGTTGACACAGGGTGAGTTAACCCTAAAATATGAAAATATGGATTTTGTATTTATCTGGAGCCTGTACAGTATGTTACTCAGTCATGCTGGTGTATGAGAGGTATTTACGCCAGAATAGTAGAATTTTTAAGATAACGCACACCAGACTTGTTTTTTTTTCTTTCACATAGTTTTTATTATGTTTTTCCAGGAGTTTGGGGGCAGAAATCATAAATGGGCGGGAAGGGGGGGAAGGTATTGTCCCAACATCTTCACAAAGACAAAATCCAGTAACATAATTTGCAATACAACTTTGACAAACATGGCTGAATTCCATTGATCCTATAGGTTCATTTCTACATAGTTCCCTGCTTCATCTCTCAAAGCACGGGTCCCGTATTTTGTGGAAGGTTTTAACCCCCTGCCTGAGGAAGGCTGCAAGCCTTATCAATTCCTATGACGTCATCTGCCCTTTTCTCCATTACTGCTCTAGAAGGGGGCAAGTAGTTTTTCCACCATGCTGCTACTGTGCGTCTTGCCGCAGTTAAGATATGGGTTATCAGTGTCTTGCTGGAGGGACCTCAATTGGTTTGGTTAATTTGTAGTATAATCATGGGGTCAAGGGGAATCAATATCTCAATATCTCTAACATCTCTTCAATTATTTGCCTAATCATCTTCCGGAACTTCTGTATTTTGTTGCATGTCCACCACATACAGTATGATAGAGGTCACCTGCTTGCCCACATTTCCTCTAGCATAGGTCTGAGGTTCCCGGGAAGATTATACTCAACTGTTTGGGGGTATAGTACCATCTAAAACTTATTTGAAAATATTCTCTTTGGTTGATGTGAACATAGAGGTTTTGGACGCCTTCGCTCATATATTTTCCCAATCTAACCTTGGAGTTTCCAACCCCAGGTCGGTCTCCAATTTCTCCATATATGTATGGTCAGGGGACCTAACTAAAAGTAACCAAGATACAGACTTTGCTGATTTTGTATGTTTCTCAAATCTTTTCTTGTTGAAATAATATTTACCTTACGCATCAACAGTAACGGGGCCACCAACAGCTTACCCGTGGCCTAGGACTATAGTCTACACTTCAGGCCCTTGGTTGTTGAGGGGGGGGTGGAGGAGGAGGTGTCTGCTCTCCCCTATGATTGGTCCACTCTCACTCTACCCCTCTCCTCCCTTTCTCTCACTCTCGACCATCCCTCTTTCACTTTCCCCTCACTGTCTTCCTCCCCTCACTCTCCCCTTCCTCTATATTTCTCTCCCTCTCTCTCACTCCCCCACCTCTCTGTCTCTTACGCCCCCTGTCTCACTTTCTAAACCTTCTCTTTCACTCACTTTTCCCTCTGTTTTACTCACTCTCTCTCTCTCTCTCTCTCTCTCTCATTCTCCCCTCTCTCACTCTCTATCTATGACTTTCCACCCTCTCCCTCACTCTCTCTCTATCACTCTCCCCCTCTCCCTCCCTTTCACGTGTCAACATTTCCCTCTCTCTCCCTCCTTGGGGCACTCAGAGGGTTAAAAGTTTCTTCAACCATGAAAAAAATGTTAGCGGTGAGAGAGTATTTGTTATATAATGGAGTCGTTTCACTGAATAGCACTTCTGCTATATGTTGCCAATTAAAACTGCACAGATAAATGAAGCCATATCATCACTGTTGTTAACTTGCTGAAAAGCATGAGGCATAAAAAGCAGAATTGCCCTAGAGAGAGACTTAAAGATTTTCCATAATCTTTTATAATATGATTTAAAAACAGCCAGAAACTAGAGCCAACGTCTATCAGTTATGAGGAAGTTTAGCTACAAATGACTCAATCTCCTCCGTCTCTCACTCTCTTCTCATTCCCCACTCCCTCATCCCTTTAACTTTCCCCCTCATATCTCACTATCCCCCTCCTCTCATTCCCCCCTTTCTTTTACTCTCTCCTGCCTCTCACTCGCCCCCCTCTCTCTCCCTCGCCCACCCTCTCTGTTACTCCCTCACCCCCTTACTTTCCCTCACCCCTCTCTCTCTAACCCTCCTCTCTCTCTCTCTTACCCCCTTCTCTGTCTCTCTTACCCCTCCCTCTATCTCTCACCCCCTCCCCCCCCCCAGCCCCTTCTCTCTTACTTACCCCTATGCTCTACCTGTGGAGCACAGTGTGTGAGATCCATCAAGACATTACCCAGCAGTGGAGAGGGAGCCCGCTCTTCTGCCTGGCACGTAACAGATTTCCCTGCACTCCCCCCTCCCCACCCATCAGAGGCCCTGATCAGTCATCTAGGACAGCGAAAACCGTGTCATATTCTTATGTAGAATGTAATTTATTTCGCAATGTATCAACAATGTTGTAAAATAACATATACAAGAAATAATTGTAATCCTCCTTGCCCGTCTCTAAAGGAGTTTCCATCAGATAGACATGGGGTGCTCCCCAGGGGGGGGGGGGGCACGAGATTCTCTGCGGGGGCGTGGCAGTTACAGAGGCCCTGCGCTCTTTCCGAAGGCATTTAACTTAAATGCCGGGGGAGCGATGAAGGCCTCTGTAACTTCCCTTACCTTGACTCACCGGTGAGTGGGCAGTTCATCTGGTGAAGCTGAATACCGGTCCCATACCAATTGTCCTAATATTTGTCAATTAATTAATTTTTTGTTTATATGATTTGTATATGTTTTTTTATGTCCAGTGTTTTTAATCAATTTTATTAAATGTTTTTTATTATCCCAATCACCCATGATCTCAGCTGATACATATTAATTTAGTAGTTGTGTATACTATATGTTGTTTGTCTTTTATTTACAGTATTACACTATGTTTTGTGTTTTTTTATATTTCCTTTAAGCACATCTCTACAGCCTGGAATCCATTTCGGTTCTTCCTGTTGGTGAATATATCCTTTACCTGCCGGCGCCTTTTTAATACTTTATTCTTCTCTTGTTACTGTTATCTGACCAGGGGGTCAGTTTTAGTATTTAGGCAGCCCCCTATGTGAGGGTTATTCCTCATATAAGGGTTAATTTCTTCATATATAGTTAGCGCTACCTACCCCGTGTTTGCACCCCTAAAATAGACTATATACATGGCATTGCTCAGTCTCTCAGACCTGGTCAGGGTTCTGGGTCGGTACAACCTGGGTGTGAATAAGCAGATAGAATAATGATGGGTGCTAGGAACTTTTATAGAACAAAGATGAGCTTTAGTTTATACAGTAAGGAGTTAAACTAATAAGTAGTTTATACCAGCTCTCAGTCCTAGGCTGGGGGGTACTTATGCTTGTTTCCATTAGTATTGGTTAGACTCCAGCGTAGCGTCTATAATGTTCTATCTCAGGTTAACCCATGTTTGTTGAGACAGACTACTCTCTAGGATCATTATCCCATTACTATGTATGGACGAAGATGGTGTACATATTGGATTGGGAGTTTACTATTGATAGAAGGGTGGGGGGGGGGACAAAGGGGAGAAGAGAGAGGGATGGGGTGAGAGAGAGGGGGTGGGGAGAGATGAGGGGGGTTAGAGATGGGGGAGAAGAGGAGGAGAGAGATATGGGGAGAGAGAAAGAGGAGAGAGAGGAGAGGGGGGAGATAGAGAGAGGGGTGCGAGGGAGAGAGAGAGGGGTGGGTGGGAAAGAGAGGGAGAAACAGAGATAGAAGGTGGGGGTGAGGGGGGATATAGGGGATATAGGGGGTGAGGGGAAGAGATAGAGGGGGGTGAGGGCGGGATAGGGGGCGGGAGAGGGCGGGATAGAGGGAGGGGGAGAGAGGGAGGGGGAGATAGAGAGGTGGGGCGGGAGGGGTTGAGAGAGGGGTGGGGGAGATAAAGGGGGGAGAGAGGGGTGAAGGGAGAGAAAGAGGTGTGTGGGGTGAGAGAGAGAGGGGTTGGGGGTGAGAGAGAGGGCTTAGGGGGCAAGAGAGAGAAAGGTGGGGGGAAAGAGAGGTGGGTCAGGGGAAGATAGAGTGGGGTTGCAAGGGGAAAGAGAGAAAGCGGTAGGGGGAATGGAGAGAGGGTGGGGGGGGAGAAAGAGAGGTGGGGGGAAAGAGAAGGGTGGGGTGGGAATAGAGAGAGGGGGTAGGTGAAAAGAGAGAGAGAGGGTGGGGGAGAAAGGGGAGAGAGAGGGGTGGTGGGGAGAGAGAGTGAAACTGGGGGCAGAGAGAGGGTGGGAGAGAAGTGTGAGAGAGATAGAGAGGGGGTGGGAGAGAGAGAGAGCATTGTGTCGGGCAATCCCAACCGACATACAAAAGATTCCGTAAAAAGAAAAAGTATATGATTACTCCTCTTCCTGCATGAGAACAATATTGGGCTATTACTGTGGGTGCTAACTATATAGGGCTCGATCCTTAACTAAAACCAATAAATGGTGACAGGGCATCCTTAATACACATAACAATACACTTAAACATATACACATGACTCACAGTGAGGCCCTCTAAACTGAAACTCCAAGGAACCTGCTTCTAGAACATTAGGTGGAGATATACAGTATATATATACCCTTCTATCTCTCTATGGTGACATCACTGGTCACCGGACATCCTACAACATGAGGGGGAGAGACAATATCAGAGTGAGCCCACCCAGTTAACCCATTAAGGATGTTAACCCCCTAACACTAATCAGTAATCCCCAGAGGGGGTTTACGTCATATACCATTTGAAAAGTACAAACCAATTGTACATGGAAAAGACGCATTGAAAAATAAATAAACTTAATATTGGGGAAAGCTGCTGGAGGGTTTTGAAATTCAAAAGAAATCAAGTGCTAATCAGATATATCACATTTTGTGAGTTTCTCTATTGCATGTTGTGACGTGGAGCTTCATGAGTTAATAGTTGCAAACACCTCTTTGCATAACCTCACTGTAATATATAATTCAGCCTCATTTAGAAAATTGTGATTCAATTTGGTTTCATTAAACGTTTACGTGAGCGACACTAATCGCTGCTGCAGCGTCAGAAAAACAGAAAATAATTCTGTACAGAAAAACATGCCTTTGTTCCTGAAACAATATAACATCTGATGCACACCTCAGCTAACAATAGCAATTATGTAAAGGAGGATAATTGTGGTTAATAATATTTGTAATGTTGCACTTGTACTGATCCATACAGAATGATAATAGAAAATATTACCGCAGGTTATAATTTCATGTCACGCCCTTACCAAAATGCATATTTGCAGTTGTTCATAACCAACAACAAGGCCTGATGAAAATATTTATTTTGAGATTATTTATTTTTCACGGATCTTGCCTTTTGACTTAAAGTAAGACATAATCCAATCTAATAAGATGTTCGAAAAAGAATTCATATACTGTATATGAGTTGATCCAGGGATATGGTGCTTGCAGCATGAACGAACATGAAAAATGTAAGTTAATTTTATGGAATTTAAGCATAAGCAATGGTTTATATGTGATTGTACAAGGGGGGTACAAAATACCCCAACTTATTTATAGGCTTTCCGTGCCCCCACTTTGTAACTCTCTCTTTCCCTTTGTTGCATACTGTAAATAATATCCAAATATTTCAAATCTAGATTTCAGGGGGGTTTCCCTGAATATTGAATGTTTATGCTAATACCCCTAATATTTAGTACATTTAAAATAAGACACAGCAGCCTAGCTTTTTTTTTTTTTTTTTTTTAAACCATTGACCACTGCTAATTTTAAAGACAATAGAGAGAGACCCAAATAATATCATAGTAAATTAAATACATGCAGATATGGAATCTCATTGCTACATTAGTATTGCAGTCCTGCAATTTAATCAGGACAGAAAACTGTAAACCCAATGTTATACATCACTGAACAAATACATATTAATCGGTATCCAGTGTATATCTCTTCCCCTAGTAAGTTACAGATAGAATACCAGCTAGGAAAGAACACAATACTGCAAACCAATTGTTTTTTCAGACTCTAGTGAATAGTGTAAAGGTACAAAGGGCTACGAATGGACATTATAATGTAATGTTAACATTAAGGAGTAGATTACATGATCATGCATAAATGACCATTTATTTAAATGGGGCGCCAACATTTCGGTCCAACATACTTTTTTCATGGCTTAACCATGAAATGGAAATGGAAAAGAAGAGGCAGGCATTTAGATTCTTTAAGTCAGAAGGGACGTAGGCAGCATATCAAAATTATAATGGAATGTAACAAAAGTTGCAAAAGGGCAATCAAATTAGCAATAATTAATCATGGAAAAGGGATTGCAATAGAAAGAAAGATCAACGCTAACAAGTTCATTAAGTACTTTAATAACAAAAAAATTAGAAAAGAAAATATAGGACCCTTTCAGTGTCAGATGGGCAGGCAGATTATTGGAGATAAGGAAAAAGCAGAGGTATTAAACACATGTTGTGCCTGTATTGCTTTTATTTGGATTATTCATTGTAAAGCCCATTTTCACAAGATAATACATTTTGCCATGGCTCTTTTTATGTGGGAAATTCGATCTGGGAACCTTTTCTTTTTGTTTATATTTTTTTTCACAGATCAACAAGAAAGGGATTATAAAATTATTAGGTATGGGGTTGCCACACTAACCGGAAGTGTATGTCTTTTTTTTAACCATGGTTCTTTATTTTTAAAACAAATTATTTACTGGAGTTTACATTTTAATTATATTGTATTTGCGTAAAGCAGCAATCCATGTGGGCGATTTATTTAGCAATTTTACTTTACCATGGGATTGAAGCAGGGGGTCTCCATAGCTGAACACCATTCATTTGAGCTCCGGGAACCCACTGCTTCCAGAGATACTTACCTCGGTATGGGGTGCCGGTAGCCGCGCTGTCCGGCTATCGGGGATCCCTTAATGGCGGCGTTTCAAAGCTCCAGCGCCCTGCGGACCAATTGAAAGTCGTGACGTTATCAGATTCAGCTTCCTATTGGCCCACGTGACGTGGGAGCTTTAAACTTTGCGGAGATACCGGAACCCCCTTTGAAGGTCTTTATCTCGGCAAGCAGGGGGTCCCCGGAGATGAAATGAATAGGAGTCGTGTTCTGGAGACCAAAAATTGAAAAAAATATGTAGTGTGGTGCACAGCAACAAAACCAGGTCGTGTGGCAAATAAAAAATCAATTTATTACAACTGCATAAAAAACGGCAAGAGTACAGCCCTCCCACGCGTTTCGTGCTTGTGGGCACTCCTTGATAAAGTGCCCACAAGCACGAAACGCGTAGGAGGGCTGTACTCTTGCCATTTTTAATGCAGTTGTAATAAATTGATTTCTTATTTGCCACACGACCTGGTTTTGTTGCTGTGCACCATACTACATATTTTTTTCAATTCTTGGACTCTAAATGTGGTTTCGCGCGTGAGGACCACAGGGGACTAACAGTGAGTACATATGTTTTACAGAAAGCCCTAAAGAGAGGTGAATGGATCAAACCTTCACCAAGGGATCAATATGTTCTTCATGTGTTATTGAATTGGAGTAATTATATCTCAATTATATTGTGTCCCCTGTGTGATTTAAACCTCTGTATGGATTATTGACACTAAGGGTCACAGCTTTTGAGCTCCCAGACAACCCTATTCGTGTTCTGGAGACCCCCTGCTCCAAACCAATATTTTAAAAAAAAATGCATGAATTGCTCCTTTAAGGTACAGTGTACTGTAAGTGTGTTTTTACCATTATTTATTTCTTCTACAATGCAGAATCACATAACATTACATAAGATCTGTAGGACATATTTCATTCTACCATTCGCTGAGCTACTGTATGAGCCCTGCAGCGCTGTTTGAAAATTAGGAATTAATCATTTGCTTTTCAAAGGACACACATTCTCCCGAAAGTGTTTTATGCAACAAGCGATACTAATCTGTGTGTTATTACATTACCGGTGCCATGTATTTGTATTTATTACTAGAAAAACACTATCATCGAAGCCACATTGAAAATATCTTTGTTGCCATAGTTACCAAGCAGGGTAAGGTAAGCAAAGCTTTGTATTTGGAGCGTCTGAAGGAGTCTGAAGAAGGTCGTGTTTCACAATGCAAAATTAAATTCCCAACAAATACATTTTGACGGGACATGTTAATACAAATAATACTAATAATACATGCACAAAACATTACACAATGGGCCCAATTTAGAATTGTGTTGGAAACGGAAAAATGAGCGTTGGCATAATTTCTGTGTTTACGATGCGATTTACAGTTAATCGCTACCGAGTCGTGAGCATATGGTTTAAATGACGCTAATGAGATCTTAGATTAATGAGATTGCTGATGAACGGATCAGCCCTGGTTAATCAAAATCCATGGTGAAATTCATGTGTTTTTATAGTGAATTTAGATTTGAACGTGGTCCACTGATTGCACAATTAATATAATTATTACAATAATTGATTGTTCTTTTATAGCGCTGCTAGTTTTACGTAGCGCTTTACAGAGACATTTTGCAGGCACAGTCCCTGCCCTGTGGAGTTTACAATCTATGTTTTTGGTGCCTGAGGCACAGGGAGATAAAGTGACTTGCCCAAGGTCACAAGAATCTGACACCGGGAATTGAACCAGGTTTCCCTGCTTCAAACTCAGTGCCAGTCAGTGTCTTTACTCACTGAGTCCTGAAGGAACTCTTCCTAAATTAAGAACAGCTGTTAAAATGACTCTAAATTGAACACAAATGCAAAACAGGTGCTGTTTAATAGGTGTATTACCCATGTAGAACTCATTTAAATAAATTAGAAATAGACACATTTTTTTTGGTTAACTCTAAACTGAGTTCTTCTTCCCTACTGTGTGTGCCAACACAATGGGTTAGGCCAGGTCCCCGCTGGCTACTGCAGCCCCCTCTGTGGCGGACGCTGCAGGGACAAGAGCCGCCCCACAATGGGGCCGGGCCCGCTGCGAGGGGGGGGGGGGGCCGCGCTACGCCGACAGTTTCTCCTGCTCTCAAGAGAATTGAGATCAGGAGTCGTGATGGAGCACTAAGCCACGCCCTCGGCGGTTCAGCCAATGATGGCGAACCTGCCGGGTGACGTCGCGGTCGCGCCTCCATCATGCCCGCACTATCTTTTTCTCTGCAGCTCTCTGAAGAACAGGGGACTCAGCTGCACGCGCCACCAGTCTGTCAGACGCGCGTGCAGCGCAGGAAGCGGGGCTGTAGCTTTAGTGTTATGACTACACTGTCGTTAGCGTACTCTAAATTAGCCCCAATACATTTCTAAATTCAAGGTACACAATAATTTAATCTATGAAGAAGTCTAATGTTGGTTCCCTAAAAGACATAGCACCCTATCACAAACCTATACATCACCAGGACCAATTCGGCTACTATTATTACAAATCATTCAACTTTTTCCATTACATATACCAGCCTCTAATGTGTGTTTTGTTAAACCTGGTTACTCAACTCACATTGCCCACTAACCAACCTCCAAGGTGTCTTGATAGGCAATACTTTCTATCGTGCTCTCAGAATCAATGCATTGCCTCTTATTATTTATTTATAACATGTGTTACCAGGAAGTAATGCATTGAGAGTTACCTCTCGTTTTCACGTATGTCCTGGGCACCGAGTTATGATGACAAATAATACATGGTTACAAATACATAGTTACATTACGTGAACAGGGTTATACATTATATACAAGACATTGCATGCACAGTTTAAGCTAATACATGTTATAGGCATATGTACCAGTTACAGACCAGATTAAAATGTGAGACAGCTTTAGTCTTCTTGGGTGCCTATGTTGAAAAACAGGATTACCCACAGAAAAATTCAGCTTGATATCTTTAAGATGTTTATTGTTGTAAAATAAAAAAGTACAGGTAAACACAAAAACAAAGTGAAATAAAAGTACTGTACATTACAGGTACATAATAAGGTAGTCTGCAAAGAGGCGCAGTGTACATACACCTCTAGCTGGTACTGTTAGCCCCCAAAATGTAACAGTAGAATATTGTATCGCTCTGCTGCCATGGATACACGCATTCCTGAGGATAAAGTCCATCTCTACATCAGTTTCACAACCTAATAAGTCGCTTGCTGAGTTTAAACCAAGACAACACACTTGGTTGCACGAGATCACACATTTTCCACCTTCCAGGTCAGTAACTGGACAATCATTCTTTCAAGTGAATAGGGCATAAGGTGTCATCCAGCACTGGAAGGTGTTTAATGGAATAGGACTGCTTAGTAAATATGGGCCTTCCTGTTTAGCCCCCCTCACCCCGATGTAAAGTACCACTTGATAGGACTGTAGTTTTCAGAATTTCTGCATTTCTTCTATTTAAAGAACAGGTAACAAATCTAAAATTGATTGTCCTGACAATTATTAAAGAACCTGAACCTCACTAATTTAACACCCAAGAAATCCTTCCAACATTAATAGTAGAATCCTCTAGTAAGTAATGACTTTCGTGTTGTTGAAGTAGATTATAGAGAACAGTGGACAGCTACATTAATACCAAGGTTCAACACTAATTAATGCTGAGCAGTGGCTGCCACCCTACTTTGTCCACATGCCAATCTATCCTTCCACCATTCTTCCCTCTGTTGGCAAAATGCAATCCTATGGGGAACACCCCTAACAGAATAGTACATGATGCCACAGGACACTCCTCCGAATGCTATAGAGAGAGTTACCCCCTGCAACATCAGCACCAGAGTGTTACAGGCGAGATAAGCAGGACAGTGTGCAGGAAGGTCGGTCCTCCAACTGCAAGGAGTAAGGGCAGCCTAGAAGTTTAGAGATGCATGGACTCAATGTGATAGTCTCTTAAGCAGATAACAATGTGACCCCCCACCCCAGTTCAAGGAAAAGAACCTCCCTAGGAATATCTACATGTATCTGGGCATGAAATTGTACGTGTACAGATTGTGATTAGACGCCACCCGTTTCCATATCTACAAAGTTAATGGCGCCCACCATCTGCAAGCACGCCCAGCCTGCATGGACCTGCAATCCCTGATAAGGTAACACATCCTGAGTAACCAATATAACAGACACCTATGTAACCTCCCTAATAGCCGGACAGGGAGGGTTACACATACTGTACATACATATACATATATTGTGACTCCCAGAATATTAGGCAGCTGCCTGTCCGATTTTAAGGCAGAAAGTGGGGAAAAAGGGAAAAAATTATTTATTCCACAGTTTCACATTTGCTGAGACTGTGGGATAGAAACTCCAGATCAGAGATTAGTGGTGATGGTTTTCACTCGTTAATTGAGGAAGAGGAATATATTGCAGTTAGTGTGGCTGCTTGTCTCTCTCAGAGCCTGGAGGCTGGGAGGAAAACTGCTGCTCCTCAGTATCTAGTTCGGGGTATACGGCACCCTCCCAACCCCGTGTTACAGCATCTGAGGATCTAATGGGATGCTGTTCCCATCTCACAGTTAAGGACTCAATGTTATTATACCTGTGTGTTATTTAACATCAGTTATTTTACCAGTTGGTAACTGGTTTAGCCAGCCAATATTGAAAAATAGGGATATGCATGTGAGTTAGACTCCTGACAGGAGCAGATGTTTCCTTTAATGATTTATTTTGTTCTTAAAGTGACAGTGTTTAAAATGTTTAGCGTCACTAATGGAGAAATAAACCGCTGAAGGTTGAGGGCTGAGTGCCCCTTGTGTGTAATACACGTGTTTGTCCCCTTTTTCTACAAATTAAACACTAGAAGACTGTGTCAGGAAGAGCCTGGGCAAACGGCAGAGTTACGTAAAGGGAGCCGTTTGCCACACTATATCTAAAAATGTTGTCACTGTTCATTCTTTTTTAGTGTTTTTAGCGTATAAAAAAATCTTTATAATATACCTAGAATCCAGATAATGCTGACAACCTGATATATTCTTCTGTATTTAGATTCAGTCTAAATGAAACCTCAGAGGAAAGGTCTAGAGAAAAAATACGAGACTGTGCTGTAGCATTTCTATTATAGATGATTACCTTTCTCTCTGTGCAACAGACTCATTCAAAGATTAAATTAAATTGAATTACATGAGATATACGCAGTTATATAAGGTGAAGCAATGCTGCAGTGAATAATGAGGAGAATCTCAAAGATAAACTTTAAGGGGCCTATGCTATAAGCATTCATAAAAAAATAATCGCCGGGTCATTTAAATCGCCATTTTTTGGAGCGTTGCTATCACGGTATCAGAAAGCCTCGATTACCGGTGATAGCAAAATTCCCAAAAGGGGCGAGTATTAAAACAGCTGCTACCCACAATAAACATTAAAAACACAACAACACTCATACCCACCTCCTCTACCCCCACATTTGATACCAAATGCCTCGAGTGTCTGGGGGCCCTTAGGTGGTCCCCGCGGGTGTCTGTGAGCCCTTGAGTAATCCCCACAGGTGTTCGGGGCTCCTCAGGTGGTCCCGCAGGTAACTACCCACTCCAGGACCACTATACCTGCCCTGTACCCATAGATAAGCCACTATGGCAGCCAATGGTCATCCTAATAAAAAAGCATGAAGGCCAAAAATACACAATAATAAAAGATATACACAAGCACCTAAACATCCCAACAATAAAAGAACTAAAAAGCCTAATACAGCTCAACCCCGTTATAGCACAGTCCGCTACAATGCGGAACCGCCTGTAATCCGGTTTGAGCATGGCTCCTGATTAAAGCAGAAGATCTCCTACCCTTTTCTTGATTCTGTGCTCTTCCTTGTGCCAGAGCCCCCCCTCCCCCTCGGTTCCGGCATCAAATGACCCTGCGGGGGAGATGGGGGGGGGGGGGGACGCCGGCAGCAAGAGCACACAATCAAGAAAAGCAGGCAGCGGCTGCTGCTGCTTTAGCATTTTAGGATAAAGCCTCTGAACAAGCTTCCTGTATCTCTCAATGATCCTATATATGTCTCTCTCATTGGTCTAAGCACTGTGTACATCCTACTGTATCAGGCCACATCTCATATTTCCAGCTCTGCCTGAGATTCCTTCTCACTCACTGTACGTTGTGTTCATACTTATTACAGCAGGTAACTGTTTAACACACACACAGACACACACAAGAGGAGAGAGCAGATGTCAGGTTAGGCTACATGGGGGTGCCGCTGCGCCACTGGGTCTGGTACAGCTGGGAGAGTTATCCCAGTCCTCCCACTCTGGCAGACGTGGAACCCCTGATGGCAGCCATTTTTTTTCCGCGATCCGGTTATAATGTGATCGCATTGGGTAGACCCCGAGCACCGCGTTATAACGGGGTTCAGCTGTAGTAAGCCACATCCATAACATTTATCTATCTCCAAAACAGCACAATAATAAAGAAAACTGTTATTCCAAAATATAAGAATGCAATTCCATAAACACCTAGCCAAGCAAACTATTCAAGAAATAAAACCACTAGCCAAACAAGCAATTCAATACATAAAAGCACTAGCCAACAAATCAATGAATTAATAAAACCACTAGCCAACACATCAATTAAAACCAGTAGCCAACAAAATAATTAATTTATTAATTTATTAATTAATTAACAAATCGGAAAATGAAATAAAAACAAGCCATCCAAATTACAAACAATTTAAGCCAAACAATAAACAGAAAAAGAAAAAACAACAATCAATAAAACGGGCACAGATTAATACATTATCAGTCAATGGGCAATGAAAAACATAAAAAGAAAAAAAGAAAATTAAAAATGCCTGTAAAAATACAATTACATATATTTAATATTTTTCTTACCTTTAGAAGTGTTGACCCTCCGAATCCTGGCATTTGTGCAAGCTCTCATACCGTGACATCATCCAACGCCATCCACCTTGAAGATCCGGAACAGGTAACAAAATTCTTCTATCACCTTCTTCTATCTGTCACAGAGTGCTCACCACAAACAAGGCGGGACCACGGGCTGAGGAGGGGATAAACACCAACCCACAGCCACGTGGTTATGTCTGGAGTGTAGATTGGTCGAGGTAGCCGGGTCAGGGTTAGAGAGTTATGGATAGTCGAGATACTTGCCGGGGTCTGGATTGGAGAGGTACGGATCGTTGCAGGTACTATAAGCCGAGGTCAGGGTTGGAGTGAGTTACGCCGGAGTAGCCCGCAGACCAGACCTGTTCCTAGAACTGAGGTAGCTGGTATGAATACACACACCAACAGACCGAGGGACGTGTCCAGGTTGTGGTTTTGGGTGGTGCCAGGCCAAATGGGGAGTATTGCGTGAATACTTGCCGGTACCGTTTTTTCCAGAAGAATGGTCGTTGCCGTTGCCGAGGTCACGGGTAGGAGAAGTACGGAAGGGTCGAGGTGAGAACCGGGGTTGAAGAGAGCCAGAAGGTACGTAATCAGGAACAAGCTGAAGTCGAGAGCTAAAGGGGGAAGTCTGCCAAGCCGCGTCAAAACCGAGAGAATCAAAGAACAAGCACTGTGAATCACCCATAGAAAACTACGACGAGCGAGGAAGCACAGGACAGAGAGGGTATATAAAGCTGGAACAGCCAACCTGGAGAGGGGGCGTGTCTGAAGGAGCCCAGGGAGCTTCAGCGCATTGGCTGCTGTTCTTAGAGCCCAGGTGACACTAAGCAAGAGCCAGATTGTAACCATGCGGTGTTTGGGGGCGGAGCCTGAGTGGAGGTAAGTTCAGGGGCTGTTGTGTGTGCACTGTAAGTCCGACGTGCGCATGAGAGGAAGCAATGTGGGGTGCACGCTGAGCGGCAATTCCTCGCCGAAGGCTGCTGCGTAGAGCGTGGGGGGAAGTACCTCGTGGAGCATCCTATCATGCCGAGGGGTAAGTGATGCAGCTGAAGGGGGCTTGCGTGGTTGTAGCGGGAGGGTCTGAGCAGTGTAAGGAGAGGGCCGTGAGCTCTGCCTGTGGCGCTGTGTGCTCACATTCCTAACAGAGAGATGAGAATAGTCATGGTACGTATGCCGAGCTCAGGGTTGGAGAGATGCAGATTGTCGATGGTAGCCGGGATCAGGAGTACAGAAGAGCGGAGTCCAAGGGATTGCCGGGTCAGGAACAGAGATAAAGGAAAAGGAGCGCAAGGCAACAGGAACAAGGTGTGTGGTGAAACACTTTGCAATGACAAAGGATTATGCTCAGCCAATGAGCCAGTGAACCGGCTGAGCATATAAAAGGGAGAGAGCCAATGAGTGAGGAGCAGAGCGGAGGCGTGCCGTCAGCATGAGCTGGGATTGGTTGCAATCACGCAGCAGCCGTATTAGAGCCGTATAACCGTATAGCAGCTGCGGCTTGATGGCACATAGCGGGCACTTGTTGAACGCGCATTATGTGCATGTGCAGCGTGCTGACAACACCCCCGCGTTGGCGCAACCTAGAGGCGGGACCAGGAGACTCTGTATTTGTGTCAGGGCGTGACTCGCTCGTCCCCGTAGTCCGGCGGCTGGAGGAGGATGGATCCGACACTGCAGGGAGAGGGAGCAGCGGAGCACCCGATCGCAGAGCGAGGCAGGCGGGTGGCACGCCGAGAGTGGGGAGTCTCACGGATCCTCACACTGTCATTATTTCATTTCTTTAATCTTCTTTCTTCATCTGTCAATCAAACCCCATGGTAAGTCGAAACAGATGTTGTCTCGTCATCTTCTTCCTCTTAAATAAGGCGTCCAGGCCTTAAATAGGGCCTGTGACATCACATTTTCAGGTCAGTTGGTACAGTTCCAATCTGATTGGTTGCTGTATATGTGCTCACCTCGTTTTTTTTTTCAGGTCATCTCCAAGGGAGGTACGTTACATCCTTAAAAACCACATGGTTACATTAGTTCAAAAGGATGTGACATCACTTTAAGGGATGATCCCACATATTAGATGAGAAGCAAAAATGTGCGTGTTTAGTGACAATGTGTCTTCTCATGGTTAGTGGTGTGGCAGTACATACCTTCTCATGGTTAGTGGTGTGCTAGTACATATCTTCTCATGGTTAGTGGTGTGCTAGTACATACCTTCTCATGGTTAGTGGTGTGTGAGCACATACCTTCTCATGGTTAGTGGTGTGCTAGTACATACCTTCTCATGGGTAGTAGTGTGCTAGTACATACCGTCTCATGGTTGGTGGTGTGCGAGCACATACCTTCTCATGGTTAGTGGTGTGCTAGTACATACCTTCTCATGGGTAGTAGTGTGCTAGTACATACCTTCTCATGGTTGGTGGTGTGCTAGCACATACCTTCTCATGGTTAGTGGTGTGCTAGTACATACCTTCTCATGGGTAGTAGTGTGCTAGCACATACCTTCTCATGGTTAGTGGTGTGCTAGTACATACCTTCTCATGGGTAGTAGTGTGCTAGTACATACCTTCTCATGGTTGGTGGTGTGCTAGCACATACCTTCTCATGGTTAGTGGTGTGCTAATACATACCTTCTCATGGGTATTAGTGTGCTAGTACATAACTTCTCATGGGTAGTAGTGTGCTAGTACATACCGTCTCATGGTTGGTGGTGTGCTAGCACATACCTTCTCATGGTTAGTGGTGTGCTAGTACATACCTTCTCATGGGTAGTGGTGTGCTAGCACATACCTTATCATGGTTAGTGGTGTGCTAGTACATACCTTCTCATGGTTAGTGGTGTGCTAGTACATACCTTCTCATGGGTAGTAGTGTGCTAGCACATACCTTCTCATGGTTAGTGGTGTGCTAGTACATACCTTCTCATGGGTAGTAGTGTGCTAGTACATACCTTCTCATGGGTAGTAGTGTGCTAGCACATACCTTCTCATGGTTAGTGGTGTGCTAGTACATACCTTCTCATGGGTAGTAGTGTGCTAGCACATACCTTCTCATGGTTAGTGGTGTGCTAGCACATACCTTCTCATGGGTAGTAGTGTGCTAGTACATACCTTCTCATGGGTAGTAGTGTGCTAGCACATACCTTCTCATGGTTAGTGTGTGCTAGTACATACCTTCTCATGGGTAGTAGTGTGCTAGTACATACCTTCTCATGGTTGGTGGTGTGCTAGCACATACCTTCTCATGGTTAGTGGTGTGCTAGTACATACCTTCTCATGGGTAGTAGTGTGCTAGTACATACCTTCTCATGGTTAGTGGTGTGCTAGCACATACCTTCTCGTGGGTAGTAGTGTGCTAGTACATACCTTCTCATGGGTAGTAGTGTGCTAGTACATACCTTATCATGGTTAGTGGTGTGCTAGTACATACCTTCTCATGGTTAGTGGTGTGCTAGTACATACCTTCTCATGAGTAGTAGTGTGCTAGTACATACCTTCTCATGGTTAGTGGTGTGCTAGTACATACCTTCTCATGGGTAGTAGTGTGCTAGTACATACCTTCTCATGGTTAGTGGTGTGCTAGTACATACCTTCTCATGGGTAGTGGTGTGCTAGTACATACCTTCTCATGGTTAGTGGTGTGCTAGTACATACCTTCTCATGGGTAGTGGTGTGCTAGTACATACCTTCTCATGGTTAGTAGTGTGCTAGTACATACCTTCTCATGGTTAGTGGTGTGCTAGTACATACCTTCTCATGGGTAGTGGTGTGCTAGTACATACCAGTATTCGCCTACTTCGTTCGCTAATGTGTCATGAAAGTTATTGCCAAGTTGTTCTCAAAACAGGATGTTGGCTATTTCCGTTTGTTGTGGTAGAGATTTATCGATTTATCGACGCCAGCTGTGAATGTTCTAAATGTGTTCAATAAATTTTCTAAACACAGAAACTTTCACAAACATTATGTTCACTCGGTTTTTAATAGTGTGTATGGGGCAAAGAATAACTGTACACTAAATTGAGTCCTCAATTACTGTAGATTAAATGTGCTGTTGCTGAGCAGTGCTATAACTAGGGTACAAAGCCATTGTGTAAGCTGCTTGTTGAGATCAATCTTGCTCATAGAAGAACTGCAAAATTTGGGGTATTTTATGCTTATGAATTCACATCTGGCAGAGAAAAATTCAATTACATGGATATCAAACAACTAATGAAAGGAAATAAATCAATTTTATGTAACAAAGGGCAATCATAAAATTGTGGCAACATGAAAAAGCTTATATAAGTACAATTTCACTTCCATTTATTTCAAAATAAAAAAAGGCAACTGTTACGGGCAGATTACAGTAGAGAGAATAGGTAACGTTTTGTCAGTCCAATACATTCTGTGGCAGTAATCATGGAGCTCCATCTTGTGGTAAACAGACTTTATTGTTTGATGTTACTGTTGGATTCTGAGAACGCATTCTGACTTCTCCTTTTACAATGATGACATTGTACAATCAAACAGGTTACTGTATGTGTCTCATTGTTCAAAAGAGATGCAAAAATATATATAGTAGTGTGGTTGGGGTACATGAGGGGTTTAGGATATATATAGATATATATATATATATATATATATATATATATATATATATATATATATATATATATATATATATATATATATATATATATATATATATATATATATATATATATATATATATATCTATATATATATATATATATATATATATATAGTGTGGAAATATATATGAATGGCAGGGGTTATAATAGGCATATGCGTACCTATTTTCCGCTGTGAAAAGTTGGAGGGTATGCAGTACACTATTCATGGGCTCCATTTGAAGGATTTTACAGTTTCAATTTCATTTACTGTAACTGGTCAAATAATATATTTTTTAAACCCAGTTTCTCTGAGACTGGGGCCCATGGACCAGTAGTGATCCCCAAAACCTTTCCCAATTCACATCAGACGGTTCTCTCCTACAGCTCAGGTATTTTCTATTATTTTCAGGATACTTGTGTGTGTACTGTATGTATGTCTTTATTTATATAGCGCCATTAGTGTACATAGCGCTTCACATTAGTACTACACGTGACAATCATACAAATAACAGATCATGGGAATAAGTGCTTCAGACGTAAAAGTAACATTTCGGAAGAGGAGTCCCTGCTCCGGGGAGCTTACAATCTAATTGGTGGGGAGAACATAGACTACATAGGAGGAGGAAGAATGAATAAACTGCCTAATATTTATATTTTTACCAGTATTAGAGTGCTTAATATTTATATTTATATATATTTATGAGTTATATTTTGACATGCTGGTATTGAACACAATGACCACATTTGTAATTACTTAACACTGGTACAGTAGTATTAACCTCTGCAGCATTACGCCCTGTGTTATCTGTGTTCTCGTACAATTTAATGTGGAAGTCCTCAACTCTCTTGTTTGAGTGTAATGATTTGTTTCTTCCTAATCATAAGTCGTTGCTTTGTCTTCTTTAACCTTATGTTATCTTTATTCATCCTCTTCACCATATCACACCATTCTCTTACATCTTCAGTTATGTTTGCTGATCACCTTGCGCAGCTCTGTATATTCAATTCTTGTTCTTGCGTCCTGTTTTTTTGTTAGCGAGTCCACCAGTTTTTTTTCTGCGCTTTTAACTACAACCTTCATAAGTTGTTCATAATCGCTTGTTAAAAGTGTCATAATGCATTTAGAGCAAGCTGAAGCGATGTTTCAGTCCTAGTTTAAATTCCCTGCTGTTATTCTTGTGGGTTTTGATGTTGATTGTTTCTGTCTTCTTTTTAATCACTTTTATTTTTCCGTTCAGCTGTAATTTGCAGCGAACCAGTAGATGGTCACTTCTTGTGTCAAATCGGTTTAGGACTGTGCAGTCTTCCATCCTGTGTTTCTTAATAGGTAGGATACAGTCCATGTCATTGTTGATTCCATTGGTTCTATTCCATGTCAATTTTCGATTTGGATTCTTCTTAAAGAATGAACTCATGTTGTTCAAGTTTTGACATTCGACACAATTCTACCCATCTGTCTCCCCATTCATTCCTGTTACTGTAACCATAGCTGCAAACCTGCTGATGCTTTGCCTTTCTGCTGGGTACCAATCTTTGCACTGAAATCTCCCATAACAATCTTGGAGGGGACAATGTCCTTTGTCGCTAAATTGGTTGATTTCTTGGTAGACGTCTTCCACTTCACTGGCCTTGTGACTTGATGTTGGTGTGTACACTTGGATTCTTTGAAGAAAACTGACACAAGTGCAACAATGTAGTAGTGAATAAAAACTGAAATAAAAGAAGGCCATGCAAATATGTTGTTTCTCCACCTCTTGTTAACGATGAAGCCTACTCCACTGATTCTTCCATTTTCTGTACCGCTGTAATATAGTAGGTGTCTTCTTTTGAGCTCAATGAGGCCTTCATCTTTTCTTCTAATTTCACTGAGGCCAACAATATTCATTTAAATTTTTCAAGTTCATCTTCCAGTTCTCGCCGTGCTGCACTGGAAAGTCTGGCAGTTGGAGGTAGCCATAGTTAGTTTTGAATTAGAGCTTTTGTTTAACCTCCAGTGATTTTTAGCACCCTCTGCCTTCATCCCGAACTCGGTAAAATCCAGGGACAATCCAGCCCCCGGAGAATAAAGGACATTTCTTTTCGCAAGGTCGCTGACAGATTTCCCGGGGCCAAGGACTAGGCACGATCACTTAATTACCTCTCTCTCACTCAATCCCCCACCCTCAATCCCCCCCCCCCCCAGCCACACACACACATACACATTACAATACCATCTCCCGTACACACACAATACAATAACCCCCCACCACACACACACACGCACACACACACACATACACACAATACAATACCCACCACACAAAATACAATACCACCTCCCACACACACACAAAATACAATAATCCCCCGACAATACAATAATCCCCCGCCCCACACTCACACACAAAATACAAACACACACACCTTGCTGTTGGTCTCAGGCCTCTGGTGCCCCGGCTCTCCCCAGCTGCTGTGGGCCTCTCTCCCATGCCGATCCTCCTGTCAGGCCTGCCTCTCTCCCCCACTTCAGACCTCTCTCTCCCATCTGGAAGTTGGGCCCAGCTTCCAGTTTACACCGGTGAAAGAGAGAGCCCTGGCGCAGGGGAAAGTCACGCAGGTGCTAGGGAGTGCTGGGCCAGGATGCAACCAGATGCCTGGCAGCTGGACACAGAAGTTGAGCCTGAACACTGGGCCCGGGACACTTATCCCTGTTCTCCCGTCCTGTCAACGGCCCTGCTTTTCGGTGTGTACCTTATTTGGGGGTTGAGGCCTTACTTGCCAGGCCGGCCTCAATTGAATGTTGGCAAGTTCCTTTAGCTCTTTAGCGGGTGTATTGTTCAAGCTTTCATAAGGTAGAACAGATGTGATGCTTCCAAAATTAGAAAGAATTCCTCCACGACATGTATTAATAATCAGGATGACAATGGGGAGTCCAGGAATAATAAGGCATATATATGGCAAGGGCTAAGTGTCTAGTGGGGTCCACTTGACCTCCACAGCTTAAACACTATATGAACCCAGCCAAATGACCAATATTTAAATAGCAAAAGCACAGGTCTACATATATATATATATATATATATATATATATATATATGTTAGGCCACTGCGGCCCTTTACCTTGGTGCTTAGCAGGACTTCCAGACATCCAGGGCGTGCAGCCCATCCAGGTAGGTAAACAGCAGGAAGCAGGATGATGATGAATCGCACAGCCACGAAAATCCAACTCCCAAGGGGACCGGAGGGTATGAAACAAAAGTACACACTCCAATGATGCAATAGGTCTGGTTTAATGCAGGTTGGTGCAACAACAGGACAACACGAACGCACCTACGCGTTTCGTGCACAAGGCACCAACCTGCATTAAACCAGACGTATTGCATCATTGGAGTGTGTACTTTTGTTTCATACCCTCCGGTCCCCTTGGGAGTTGGATTTTCGTGGCTGTGCGATTCATCATCATCCTGCTTCAAGCTTTCATAGTATGGTTAAACTTACCAACCAGCACAAGTGCCACTATGTATGTAGATGGATGTATGTATGGATGGATGGATGGATGTAGATGGATGGATGTATGCATGTAGATGGATGGATGTATGCATGTAGATGAATGTATGTATGCATGTAGATGAATGTATGTATGCATGTAGATGAATGTATGTATGCATGTAGATGAATGTATGTATGCATGTAGATGAATGTATGTATGCATGTAGATGAATGTATGTATGTATGCATGTATGCATATAGATGAATGTATGTATGCATGTATGCATGTAGATGAATGCATGTATGCATGTAGATGAATGCATGTATGCATGTTTGCATGTAGATGAATGCATGTATGCATGTAGATGAATGCATGTATGCATGTAGATGTATGGATGTAGATGTATGTATGTAGGTATGGATGTAGATGTATGTATGTATGTATGTATGGATGTAGATGTATGTATGTATGGATGTAGATGTATGTATGGATGGATGTAGATGTATGTATGTATGGATGTAGATGTATGTATGTATGGATGTAGATGTATGTATGTATGTATGGATGTAGATGTATGGATGTAGATGTATGGATGTATGGATGTAGATGTATGGATGTAGATGTATGTATATGTATGGATGTAGATGTATGGATGTATGTCTGTAGATGGATGGATGGATGGATGGATGTATGTATGGATGTATGTATGTAGATGGATGGATATGTATGTAGATATATGATGATCCTCAACAATATCATTAACATTGAAGTTACCCATTTATGGGGGGGAAAATTACCTTTTCAGTGCTTTAATGATCGGCTAGAGAATACATTTAATTTCCTTAACGTAGTTCCCATTTATTGCTGACTTCATACTCTAAGGAAAAGGAAATCACAGTATCAGCAGTTTCACGTATGAGAGTATTATTAAATGAATTTCTGCCTTCCAATGTTACAAGTTAAAACATAGAGGTGGCTGTACACTATATCAAGGATCAAAAGGTATTAATTAGTACTTTGCGCTGAGTTCACATAATATTGGTTATGTATCAAGTTTTTCTGAAGCGCAAGTAAACAAATATTAAACTTTTCCCCCTGCACCAACATCAAATATAAATGTTAATTAAGTTTCTTATATCATAAGCATATCTGTTTGTGCAGATTTAGGAAATATATTTGCCCCAGATAATAAAAAAGCTAAAAATTGACAAATGCCATTTTTTTCCCCATTTGAATCGGCCATAAGCACAGCCTAGGAAATATGACCCTACTGTATGGGGCAGTCGAAGTGACCCAATCTCAATAAACTTCATCCTAAAACGAACCAAAACAGCTACTCAAGCATATATAGACTCTATATAAGACCCTAAATGTGTTAATTGCCTACTAACCACGAGTAACTTTTTTTTAATCAATATTAGTAAAATAACACAGGAGGGAGAGGAGGGGTATGATACCTTTTATTGGACCAACAAGTAGTTGATATTACGCACTTTGCAACCTCTTTTCTGCCACCCTTCTTTGCCTATTCAATATTAGGATATTCCCTCTATGGCATTCTAGTGACTTCCCAACCTCTTTATTAAACATATACATAAAAATCCAGAGTTGCCTTTTTTACTAGAGATGCGTAAAACATTGAAACCGAGGTCTCAAACCAGGCAAACTTTGCCCTCTCTTAGCCGCAATGTCGTCAGAGTTCGCAAAGGGATTCGCCAAACATTAAGTTAATGTTCCTTTTCTAATTTAGCTTAATATGCTCCTTTGCTAAATTCTCTAAAATCACTAGATTCGCTTAAAGGGGCAATCCAAGCGGGCAAATGTTTTTGACATTTTTAACATAGCATTTAAGCAGGAGTTCTCCGGAGCTGAACCCCATTCATTTCAGCTACAGGTGCCCCCTGCTTCTGGAGATACTTACCTCCGAAAGGAATCCTGGTAGCTCTGCTTTTTAAAACTCCCGTGTCACATGGGCTAATAGGAAGCCGAACCTGATGACATCAAGATTCCTATGGGTCCACAGGAGCTTTGAAAAGCTGCCATTACATGATCCCTTCTGGGCCGGCTTTAGGACAAGGCCCCGCTCCTCCGGAGACCCCGCGCTCCCTCCTCTCTCTCCTTTCGGCGCCGGGATCCAACTTTCACCCGACCAGAGGGGGGAGAAGGGAGCGCAGGGCCTTCCCTCCTCTAGCTCCCCCCCTCCGGTTGGAAGTTGGTTCCTGGTGTCGATAAGAAGAGAGAGAGCGGGGGGGGACCCGGAACCGGCAGAGAGGTAGGTGTGGGGGTGTCTGGTTGGCGTGTGTGTGTCCTCTTACCTTCTCAGTAGCAGGCCGGCTCCTGCAGTGTCGCATTGCCATGGCAATGTGACGTCACATGAGACCGTGGTACTCGTTGTCATGGCAACGTGACATCACATGACCTCGTGCCGCCACGACGCTGCCGGAGGAGGGCTGCTCGTCTAGCTAAGTCCCTCTTTTTTTTCAGGGAGGGGCCCCGCTGGCAGCATGTCGCCTTCAGCACCCTGCAAAATCTTAGGCCAGCCCCGCATAGAGGCTACAGGCCCCCCCACGGAGATGTCACTGGAAGCACAATGTCCCCGGAACTGAAATGAATGGAGTTCAGCTCCAAAGACTCCCCTGCTTCAATCCTATGAATTGCCTTTTTAATGCTGAGACTATAAATAGGCAACGCACACCATGTTTCTCCCACTGTTTGGCAATACCTCACTGAACGCTAAAGTGGTAACATTACCAGCCCTTTGAGGCTTGGCTAAACATTTCGGGGGTGGGGGGCGCGGAACACAAAAAATGCTGCAACTGCATTTTGTATAGTTCAATAGTTCCACCCAGCACTATTTTGTACCAGCATTTTAATGATACCAAATTAAAATAGTTCCTTTAATTAAATGTGAGTGCTAATAAAATGGTAATAGGAACGTTTCTAAATATTGATGTTGCTATGGCAATTTCTAAAAAAGGCCACAGTGCAGCAGAACATAAAAATATAACTGACAAAAACAACATAAATAGGTTAGCAAACAAACTGGCAAAGAACATAAAATTATTTAATCAAAAAGTCTTCAAATACAGAAGACCTCATACAGTTTGCTGCTTTCACTTTCACAGCTAGTACTTTTCTCTACCAGCAGTGTACAAGTCTCTGAAATCACAACAGGCTGACGTTTTCACACATGTAGCTGTCATCTTGCTAAGGTAAGAATAAAACCCGAAGTCAGGGCAGGAACATACAGCAAGAGCGAATCCGAAGGTCTGTCATTGATGTCACACACTTGATGATGACTTGGTGAATTCCATAAAGACTTTCCACTGGGGAAGCTAGGTCGTACTTAATCTAAACCCATGAAACTTACAGAATGTTTCATGTATTGGAGTTCCTTGTGAGAATCAATAGACATTGGCTTGTATTCCGTAAAAACTCCAATAACGAGTTCAAACAATTGATATCAGTGGATGAAAGGCCATCGCCCCAATTACTTGTTATCATGAACACATTTCCCCGATCAATATCTGAACAAGAACATGTCTCTTGCCTCATGTTGGCACTCTACAAGCTGGCGCACACAACGCAAAAACAGGAGTGAACACATTGATACATTGATGTACAGTATACAGTAGCGACAAGATAAAAATGACTCAATTTGCTCCAAATTTTTCTTCCCCAGCACCTTAAATCACTTTAAATAGCCATTGCTAGAATAATGCCTATGACTAGAAATATTCTATAGTTGTAAGCTCTCTAATGTGGGCACTGTTTAAAAGTAATTTGGCAAGATCTAGCAAAATAAAAGTAGGCATAAATTACGTAGATGTTAACATATCTATCGCATTTTATCAACGTCTTTATCAATCGTCTATTTTGTTAGCACAACCAAGTGTTCGGAATTAATGATGTTAAATTACTGCAGGACAAGGAAGGACACAACAGGTATGAAAAAAGGATTAGACTTTAATAAGGGTACAGATATCCTGTCATCCTGAATGCATGCATCATCATGCAAAGCAGGGCTATAAAATGTCCAGAGGACCATTCCAAGACAGCCATATAAATATATGTATTACTAACCACAAATTAATACATTTATATAATTGATTTGCCTCACACTGCTTTGATTTATGAAAGCCACAATACATCCTCCTCCAACAGCCATCAATGGCTATGCTTGCAGGCTCTTTTCACAGCAAAGTTTAAACGCATAAATCATTCTCTATCTCCCGAAAGATTTTGCCTCATTTTAATTTTAAATTGTTGTCAAAGACAAAACAGGACATTTATCAAAGTTTTACTTTGGGTGTTAGAATTTCGTTTAAGTCTATTCTACGTTGGCATTTTCCCGTTTAAAAAATGGACAACTTTTCATTGATAAATCTGCTGGCGATGAACACTGTACTAGTTCAAAATAAGAATGAAACCTTGTAACTATTAAAATGTTTTGTACGTGCGTGTGTTCTTTTACAGTTTTTATGGTACGTATCAACCTACTTTGAATTTCTAAATTCTATACAGTTTTACATACAGTAGTGTAACCATGATATTTTGCTACTTCATGCCTATACTGTGTATCTATTGTGGACCATGATGGAAGATCTTAACAGATGATACTTTTTTTATCAGTTTTAAAAACCCTAAAGTGTTTTCTTCAGAAATAGAAAGTGCGTTATTGTCCCTGAAGCTCATGTATAACACTTTATTAAAACTTTCATAACTGGTTCACTAAATCGTGCCAAAATTCAAATATGGTACCATTGATTGATATTCCGTTGGCAGCAATAGATTGTATCTCTGTCATCCAACATTTAATTATTGTATATTTATGCTAGTTCTTGCAGATGCGACTCTACAAATAAGAAACAGATTAAAAAAAAAAAAAACAAGTATAATAGTTTGTATTTCAGAAATATTTTTTTCATAAGAGAACAGAAAAGCATTATTAGTACAGGCAGTCCTCGGTTATCCAACGGAATCCGTTCTGGAAGTAGCGTTGGATAGGGAAACCATTGTAAAGTGAGTCCCATGTTAATCAGTGGTGGTGAGCGTAGGATAACGCATTCAGGCGTTGAAAAAATGGCCCATAGGGTTGCATTGTAAAGCGTTGGATATGCCATGAGTTGTAAAGTGAAACGTTGGATACCGAGGACTACCTGTAGTAGTAGTAGTAGTCACAAATTGAGGCACATCATATTGATCAGGTGTTGAAGCTAGAACTGAAGGTGTCATCTTCTGCATCACAGTAAAGTACGTCCACCACTATCGCGTCCCTCGAGAAAATGTGTGAATTAAGTGAATGCCATTTAGAAAGTTAGGAACATAAAAGAGCCCCCCAAACTGAAAATAATCATTTATGATGTCTACTTGAGTGGATGATTGATAATTACTATTGAACTTTAATGAGAAGATCCTCAAATGTAATCCATACAGCATAATGACAGTAAAAGAGGTAACAAGCAAACCAATGTTTATGGTTATGCCAGCAATGAGATGTAAAACCTAACTACGATGTGACTTACAACTGTAAATCCTTTAAAGAACTAAAGAGAATAGTTTATTTCAGAAAATAATATGTTTGATATTATAGGAATGACCAAAGAGAGAAAAGAACTCCCAGCTGCAATATTCTGGAGTTATAAATAAAATATAGTTATTTCAGAAACCAATATAAGATATACAGTGGAGTATAATACAATATTGGAGGCTTTTTAGACTTTGCAGATGTAGAGGGAATATTATACTTGCCTGATTAGGGAATTGCCCGCCAGAACTGATGCAATTGTATACAATGTTTGGAGCAGTCAGATGCACCAGAATGGGACAATAGAATCAATATTTCAGAAATGAAACATGGAGTCTTACCTGTGTAACATTAACATAAACTGGTTACTTGTGGAAGACTAAAGCACACAAGAACAGCAATATTAACCGTAGTAAGTCATAGAAACTAAAGTCTTAGTTAGAACCACTTTAATAAATTGGAAGTTCGTCCAGTTGCATGGTGGTTAATGGTGCAGAAACTGGAAGAACGTATTAGAGTTTATAATGTCCCAGCAGACTCAGGTCAATATCAACATGTCTTATCAAATTCGTTCTTCCCTCATCTGTCTTTTAATTCCCAAATGGACTTGTTTTATAAGAGAAGGCATGTTGAAAAACTCCAATAAAATACAGCTTAGAACTGGGAATTGTTGGAGGTCACACAGTTAAAACTGCAATTTCCCCCCACAAGTGAAACAGAATTAGTAACATGGCTCTCATAATGTGTGCTGGTGAGGGGTGATCAGCTGTTATCTCCTTTTCTTGTTTAGTAAAACTATAATTGTGCTGTGCTTCCACCTGACTTTGATTTGGGGATTACCATGGCAACCTTTGTTGGTTTAACATGGATAAATGGCAGAGGACATTTGAAATTCACGGTATGGAAAGCTTTTATTCCATGTTTCTCCCGAGTGCAGCTATACAATGTAACATTGCTGGCATTGGGATAAATAAAAATGGATGGCCTTCTTTGGTCTTGGATCCTGCATCCCCTGGAAAATGAGTGAATCATGCTCTTTATTGCTCTTTCCCTTACACATTGAGGTCCTCCAGTTGTTTCCTGAAAAGTTGCATGAAACCAACTATGTTTCGTTGTAGTTGCCCTTCTGTGTTGTTCATGTTAATTCCAAATTAATTATAACTGGCAGCACTAAATCCTTCTTGGCAAGTTAAAAGAATAAAATCTTAACGCAAAACAAGAAATCTGCCTATGTTTACTGTGTAGTCCAGGGGTGGGTAACTCCAGTCCTCAAGGGCCACCAACGGGTCAGGTTTCCAGGATATCCCTGCTTCAGCACAGGTGGCTCAATCAGTGGCTCAGTCGAAGTCGAATACGGAGACACCTGTGCTGAAACAGGGATATCTGGAACACCTGACCTGTTGGTGGCCCTTGAGGACTGGAGTTAGCCATCCCTGCAATAGGCTGAGATGAAAGCCAACAGAGATCTCCTAATATGTGCAAACCCACGCAAGCCCCCCCAACAGGTCAGGTTTTCAGGATATTACTGCTTCAGCACAGGTGGCTCAATCAGTCCCAGCTTCAACACAAGCGGCTCAATCAGTCCCTGCTTCAGCACGCACAGGTGGCTCAATCAGTGGCTCAGTCATCTGAGCCCGATTGAGCCACCTGTGCTGAAGCCGGGATATCCAGAAAACCTGACCTGTTGGTGGCCCTTGAGGACTGGAGTTGCCCACCCACGGTGTAGCCTGCATAGTTTAAAAATATCAAAAACATCCACAAATGAAAATCATTATCTAAAAAGCAAGTGACAATCGGTACAGGCGCATCTAACCGTTACTCTCCTGAAACCTACAGTACTTCAATAAATCCAATTTGTATTTAGTGGATACATTTACAGCTTATATATACCATCCAGTAGCTACATGAGAGGAGAATCACATGAAAAAGTCAGAGGAGGGAGCTCAAGGGGGCTTTCCGTGAGTTGTCATTGCCATGGTAACCCCTACCATCTGTTCCATCATTTAGCCCTTAATCGTCACAAAAGCACCATCATGATACTGTATAATAGAACAAGGAGAAGAAAAAAACACAAATAGCATGAGGCACTCAGCAACCTAAATAGTTTAGTTCCTGTTTTACATTGCGTGAGTTTATGATTTACGGGAGGCTTATATCATTTCCAAAACCAGTGATTCATTTCACTTGCCTCCCCCCCCCCCCCCTCCCCTCTCTCTCCCCCCAAATGCCTATTAAAATGTTAAAAAGGTTCTTACTGCTCTTTTATCTTCCTGCATCTGCTACCTGCTTGGCTGCACTATTGAAACGCTATCAATATAAATTCAAGTGCTTTATTTTCTCCATCTGGCACGTCCTATATTTTATATTGTTTTCCCTTTTTTTTTTTTTTTTTTGCCTAACCAGATAATGTTAGTGCACCTATTCTCCTGCTGATTTATTGTGACTTGACAATCAATATTTCAAGAATGGTACCAATCTGTTATGTGAATGGTACTGAAACAATTACAGTTACACTAGTCTGCAAAGTGCTGGAGAATCCAAGCTTTGAAACAGTTTCTTTCTTGGGTGCACCTTTAAGTGACCTACTGTACTATATAATCTTGATATACCTTTCATGTTAAAATAAGATTTATCTTCCCTATTTAGTCTAAGAATAATTTTTGAGCACCCCTAATTCATTGGTGGGTAACAGGCAGCCCTTGGGGACTTCACCTGCGGCCCCCAACGCTTCCTCAGCTGCTTAACAACAGTGTATTCATTAATACTGTATTGCATCGCTTCTCTCCTGTGCTAATCACTAGTTCCCATTACAAGAAGCGTGGGACAGTATTCACCAGAGCGCTGGCATTAAGCAACTGACCAGAGCGGGGCGAAACTCCTACCTGCGGCTGCAACATCCCTTCAGCCTGTGCACTATACTTTATATTTATATACACGCATGCGCAGAAATGTGATGACACGCATATGCGTTTCAACAAGGTTCCAATTAGACATACACGCATGCGCAGAAATGTGACGACACGCATATGCGTTTCAACAAGGTTCCAATTAGACATACACACATGCGCAGCAATGCGATGACACGCATATGCGTTTAAACAATGTTTCAATTACACATAAACGCAAGCGCAGAAATGTGATGACACGTATATGCGTTTCAACAAGGCTCCGATTTGCCGTACACGCATGCACGGAATAAATATTTTACATTCGGAAGAAGAAGCGACGTATTTTTGTATTATTCTTTTTTTCTTTATTATCCTGTACAAATAGAACATTTAATTTGTTAAATACTTTTTGTTGTGTGTGCTCATAGTTTTAATATTCTACAGTTAGAGGATTTGTGTATGGCTAAAGAGCCTCAGAAAGGACTTCATTCCCATGTACACTATACAGTATGAACTCGTAACATTAATCTTCAAATTACAATTACACACACACTTGAAGTACTGTACTGTACGGCAATAAAAGACAGGTTTAATTGCAATTAGATTTTTAAGACAACTCGCGATCGCCCACTAGAGTTTCTCAACGGTATAGCACACAACACAAAAATGCCATTTTCTGCACTCGATAAAAACACTAGTAAACGCGCGTCTTGATGCGGTAAAGTTTGAAGAAATCACGCAGCATGACCTGGGTATGCCCAGGTGTACAACCCGTGAAATGTTCTCTCGTTTTCAAGTATGTCCTCGGCATAGAGTTATGTAAACAAATACATGGTTACATTAAATGAACAGAGGTTATACATTATATTTAAAGACATTTCATGGACAGTTAGAGATAATATGAGCACGGGCTTATGTAACAGTTATAAACAAGATTGGAATGTGAGACAGCTGGTCTTGAAAGAACGTACACTAATGGTGGTTCTGAGAGTATCTGGTAGATTCTTCCAGATGTGAGATGCACGGTAAGAGGAGGAGCGGCCAGATTCTTTGTTAAACATTGATGCTATGAACAGTCTTTTGGAGTCAGATCTCAGATGATAAGAGCTGCGTGTGGTAGGGGTGACAACCTTGTTCAGATAACTGGGTAGCTTGTCTAGAAAGTATTTTAGGGCAAGACAGGAAAAATGTACTTTGCGGATGGTCAACCTAGTTGCTAATGTGTGGCCCTTTTGAGGGCTTTAGGGCTGCACAGTATATCATGTGGTCTCTCTCTGTCCTAATTGCTGATAACAAGAGGTTCTTCACATTAATCATTGTGAAATTCTCCCATACCGTTCTATTTTAGGAATGTATTTATCTAAAAACATTGTCATGGGATTCTTCAAAGATAACTGTGTGATTCTTTAAAAACAGCTATAATCATTTAGTCCTGATCTACACAGTATATTAAATAATTTGTATATTTATTATTGCTCTTTTATTACTGTTCTTTCACAGTTAAGATTTCAGTTCCCAAAACCGCGGTTAACAAATATAAATTTTTCCTCTCTTTTGTCCTCCATCTGAGCCTTCAAAGAACAACAGTAAGAATGATACATTATTATTAACGTAGGTTCACTGTTTGCGTGTCATTTTGCTTGCTTGTTATTCACCGGTTATGCACAGACTGGTTACAGGCATACCCCAGTTTAAGGACACTCACTTTAAGTACACTCGCGAGTAAGTACATGTCGCCCAATAGGCAAACGGCAGCTCACGCATGCGCCTGTCAGCACGTCCTGAACAGCAATACCGGCTCCCTACCTGTACCAAAGCTGTGCGCAAGCAGGGAGACTATAGAGCCTGTTAGAAATGCGTTATTTACATCAGTTATGCACGTATATGACGATTGCAGTACAGTGCATGCATAGATAAGTGGGAAAAAGGTAGTGCTTCACTTTAAGTACATTTTCGCTTTACATACATGCTCCGGTCTCATTGCGTACGTTAATGTGGGGTATGCCTGTATACAGCATATAGCTGTTTAACTTTCTTTTAATCAGGCTTGCTGGCCATTAAAATGTGATTTTCAAAGGTTTCCCATAATTAGTTTTTTTTTTTTCTTTTTAAAGATTGACAAAATATGTCAATCAGTGCCGCAGGCTTACAGTAGAATTAATTCATTGTGTCAGCTGCCACAGTAAAGGGTCAATAAAGTCTAAGGGAAACTTTATGGTTTTTGAAGCATGGCGTTTTGGAGCAGATTTACTAAACCATAGGTCACCCTATTGGCAATTCAAATTAAAATACCACAAGATACCTTACGGCTCAGCGCGGCACTTTCTTTCTCTGAGAGTATTACTGTTATAGATGGGCATCATTAACGATTGCATTGTTTGAAACTGAACTTGTTTGGACTTCAAACAATAGATCTAGGCCCATATTTAATACGCAATCTTCTGCCCTAAGTCACCTTCCAGCACCTTAAAGCCAACTTGACTAGTGCTGTAAGGTGACTTCCAGCATCGGAAGATGCCTTAAGGCACAAGACGACGTAGTAAATGGGACCCCCAATATATCTGTATATGCTTAGGTGAATGTGCACATACTCTGGAGCAGGAAAATAACATTCTAACATGGTCTGTTTTATCTGTCATAGAGAAGAGCGCAATCTATGTAGTCAGCCTTAAAGTGACACATCGCAGGATACTTTGGCTGTCTACTTTCAGAAAATATACTGAAAGTCGTGCCTGGGTACAGCATTATTTAGTTACTGTAATTATACTGTATGAGAAAGAAGTGCTGCATTAAAATCTCTGAATGCCACCCTTTTCTCACATGGAAACGTTAACTATATAAAAAGGAAATATATTGGCTGTTACATTTTCTTAAAATAAACAAAATGACAGGTATATGGTTTGTCATATGGCCCATAATAGATAGATAGATAGATAGATAGATAGATAGATAGATAGATAGATAGATAGATAGATAGGACGTATTATATACTGCTTTGCAAAGAATACAAAATATTGATTAAGTTACATGACCAAATATGCATTTGACACCAACACTTAATTAAACTATAATTTGTTTTGAAACAAATGGTATATGGGTTACATGGATTTACCACAAAGCTGACACACATATCGTTGTTTAAAGATTTTTTCCCAAATATCTTCAACTTCCTTTGGCATTGCGCCTTCATTTACATTATTTCCCCAAAATACATGACAAGACAGTATGAGAGTATAGGGGTGCTGACGGGGGGGACAGCAGGCCCGGCAGTGGAGAGGGGCCTGGCCGGCCAATCACAGAAGTTGGATCTGGTAAATGAAAGTCGGGCCCAACGTCCGTGATCGGACGCCAGAAGGCCTATACTGGCACCTTCTGCTGCCCTTCCCCCATACTCGAAAGCCCAGGGCCTAGGTCAAGAACTCAGTCCTGGAACCTGTGAAAGCTGTCGGCAGACCTGTTAGAACACATTCATTCAAATATACTGCCCATCTATATTTTAGCATAAACCCCACTCAAATAAGAAACGAAACTATAAAATAAAACTCTGCCTAATTCATTTATAAATTTGAATGGAAATTAAGCTTTCATTGCAGACATGATTTGGTTACCAATCAAAAGATTTCATTGGCATTATTAATCAACGTGTGTCAATAAAGTGAAACTTAATTATGTTCTTCAAAAGAAATGTGCCATTTGGATCACTGCAAACCCATAGCCATGAATATGTGAAACATCGGAAACTGATCTTTTATTCTGTATACGCTTCACACAAATAGAATGTTTGTAATTATCTTGAAAATGAAAAAGGTCACGTTACCTGCTAACCCTTCTGTAAATTAATAATTACATTCCTGAGACATTGAGGGAGTGATTCTATATCTGACAAGGTGGCCATTCCCTAAGGAAGCAATACCTTCAATAGGAGTCTCCGTATGATTTTTAAAAAAACACACAAAAAACATGGAAACTCCATATCTCAGGAGTAGAGTAAAATGGCAGACAGCTCTAGTCTCTGACAAACAGGAAATGACATCACAGAACTTCAGAGGTAGACATGAAAACATCCAAAGCCAAGGGGAAAGGAAAGTATGAATAACGCTTTCATACAGTATAAAGTTAAAAGGCCAAGTCTGTATGTCTGTAAAGTTAAAAGGACAAGTTTTCTTCACATGGGAAAAAGGTTACATAATAGTGCATTTCGGTGGGTATTGTTGCTTTACGTGAGAAGAGATTTGATAGTAACAAAATACAACAAATATACAATGATATTGTATGCCAGGGGGAAGACAGGTTTTTGGCAATCCTTGTAATTGGTTGATTTGAGTAGCTAGCAAACAGCTTTAACCATTTACCACATGAACAACTAATTTGGCTTAAATAAGATGCTGCCTGTGATAGGATAGACTCAAAGTCACACACACACAAAGAAAAAAAAAACACTTTGGCAATCTCTTCGAAATGTAGTATTCACAGTATGTAAAAGCTGTGGATTTCATCATAACATATTAAATACTAGAACAGATCCAATTGCCCTGTTTGGTTTCCACCACTTTGGCTTTTTACTTACAACCTACGGTGAATGTATTTGCTTTATACAGGAATAAACAGATCTTTGCCTGATGTTAACATACTGTATCCCTTGGCAGTTTCAGATATCCTCAAGGCAAGAAGCCCTTTCTCGCCCTCAAACAGTATATAACCAAAGAAATATTGCATTAAGCAATCATCTTAGGCCAGAAGTTTTACATGTAAACAGTTTTGGAAGATTGAAAAATGTCAACCTTACACTGATCACTAGAGATTAAGAAAACAATGCTTTTTAACACAATTTGTTTTTTTATAGCACAGGAAATGCCCACGGAGCAAGATACTAACATGAAATAAGTTAAACTCAGAGGCTTCTAAGGGGAGTGCTATGTTAAGCAGGGCTGTATTTCAGTTTACTAGGCCCACACACATTAAGTGCTGCATAGTGATGGCCATCTGGCAATATATTTTCATGTAATAAAAGTTTCTAGAAAGAAATCAGCATAACCTTCATTATACTGTCACGCACGTTTCCGAACAGCCGTTTTTCAGCTCGAGACATCTGACATTGTGCCACGCATTATGTCCCATTTGATCCAATAAATGAATGTTTATGAGGTGACGCTACTGTAATGCAAGCTTTTTATCAGTGGGGATATTTATCTTTGTCTGTGATGTTTTTCCAAGAATTAATTTGGAAATCTATAACAAGCCGTTATTTCTCTGGAGAGTGGCCTTGTTCAAATAAAATATTCCACCTTAACTATAATGATGTGATAATTAAGATGGGAAGAATTGACAAATCTATAAAGCGGCTGGTTTCTTTAGTTTATTTGACAACGCAAGTAATCAGAGTAGGGTGAAAATATTAGTACAGCGCCAACTAATGAATATCCTCGGGACTACTTAATCGTAATGAATGATTCATATTGGGAGGAAGATATATCTAACATTAAAAAAAGAATCACCTTAGAATTACTTTGAGGACAAGAATCGATAGCATACGTGTGCCTTCGCAATCTGCTATGGAATATATTGGTAGGTTGTGGGTATTATCAACACAATAACCCGAGAGTCCCAGCTGCCAATGTCTTTTCCTTGCGTAGTTTCAATGACTGATACATTGCACACTAATAATTGCAACATCTGTCCAGGCTCAATTTAAAAATGTACTAAACCAAGAAGTTATTTGGAAGAGAAAAAAGCACGGCAAGAAATCTGAGTGTTATAGCAATATACAATATATTTGTGAGTTCTCTATGTCTTACTGTCACCCGGCCTGTGGTGCATCCTCCCATGCTTTTGCGTTTATACATTTATACATGTATAAATTGATGATGTTTTCACATACCGAACATGTATCATCTTCTGTTCTCAATCAATTTTTTTTATACAGCGAAAATATGTAATTATTATATATTTATCAAATGTTTTACCAGAAAGTCATATATTGAGCGTTACCTCTCATTTTCAAGTATGTCCTGGGCACAGAGTTATAACAATACATGGTTACATTAAATGAGCAGAGGTTATAGTTATATTTAAAGACATGGCATGAACAGTTAAAGATAATATATGTTATAGGCGTATGTAACAGTTACAGACCAGATTAAAAGGAGAGACGGCTTTAGTTTAGAAAGAACATGAATTGAACCTAATAAATAAGTTATAAGAAGTGAAGGGACAGAGCCGTTATCCATATATTTGCTACGTATAATTCTGGACCGCAGAGGTGGTGAGCGTTTGTGGAAGGACTACTACTAATTTACTGTGCACGCTGTTCCCTCTTTCTTATATACTCAATCAATCTGGTGTACAACTTTATCAGACTCACAGATTTGAATTGATCAAATGACTGTCCATGAATGTGAATCAACAGGAAGAGCTGATATTCATTCGTGTGAAAAATATGTCAGTATATGTAATACTTAGGAAGAGCCAAACCAGGTGGTCTATTCAAGAAAGTCCAACATTTTAACCCTAGTTAGACGTCTTGTACAAGCATGCTAGAAAATCCCTTTCTGCAGAATGAACATGTCAGATTACTTTGTAAAGACCACCTGCCACTGCCATAGAAAACCATTAAATACACTCTAATATTTTCCAGTTATATATGTAAGCAGCTGCCTTTCCCCCTTATACTGTGTTGTCTACTATAATCTTCTACCAGAGCTAGTGCAGAAGACAGATGTTGCACTTTAATAAGATGAATTGACTACACTAGAGGAAAATTGCTTACAAAGGTCCATGATAGCCAATAGCATAGTTTAACTTTGAATTAATCTGAGAATAAACAGATGAAATTGTAGGGAGGCAGGGAACTGCTATCTGTCACTAATAACTAACTTAGATCAAGGCATGTGTAGGTATTATAGGAATGATATCAGTCATCTGGTTCCATGAGATCACTCGTTCAAAGATACGCCCTTTCCTCTGTCGCTCTACTGTGAAAACCCTTACACGGGCCCTTATTCTCTCCCCTCTCAACTATTGCAACCTTCTACTGTCCGGCCTTCCTGTCTCTCGCCCCTACAATCTAGCCTAAATGCTAGTGCTAGAATCATTTTACTCTCTTAAATTTGTCTCAGCGTCTCTCCTGCTGAAATCCCTCTCCTGGCTTCCTATCAAATCCTGTATTACTTTCAAAATTCTTCTTCCCTCTTTTATGGCTATACATTCCTCTGCACCTCCTTAAATCTCAGTCTAATTTCGCACTATACACCTTTCCAACTTTCACGTTCTGCTAAAGGATGCCATTTGTGTACCCCTTTTGTATCTAAAGCCCTCTCCCGCCTAAAACTTCTCTCCCTCAATGTCCCACACCTCTGGAATGTCCTTCCCCTCAATATGTGACAAGCCCATTTACCATGGCCCCCTGCAGACACACTTACCACAACACCCCCCTACTGTCTGTAAATAAATTCTTCCTACTCACCACTTTGATTGTAAGCTCTTTGGGGCAGGGGCTCCTTTTCCTAATGTTAACTTATATATATGAAGCGCCTATTCCTATCATGTCATGTGTATTATTGCTGTAATGTGCTATGTACATGGATGGCCCCATGTAAATAAAGATATACATACATCACTCCGGTCCAGGTTTGCAACCTACTGGAATCAATTGATAGAGCTAACAGAATCACCGGGGGGCTCAATACTTTTGGGGTCTATAAATCAAAGTGGAGAAGAATGTGTTTAGACGCACAGCTCAGTTGTCTGGACTATTTCTTACCACTGATGCAGTATGTTAGGCTTACGCCACTTCAGATGTGAAGGATTTTGGGGGGCAAAATGAATGGTGCAGAGGCGAAGAATGTGATACATCTTATTATAATCTGTGCACCATGTAACTCCCCCAACTCCTCCTACTGACTCTCCCCAAGGTGCAACCTGGGGCAGAGACGCAGAATGTGATACATCTCATTTTATTCTGTGCGCCATGTAACTCCCCCAACTCCTCCTACTGACTCTCCCCAAGGTGCAACCTGGGGCAGACACGCAGAATGTGATACATCTCATTATAATCTGTGCCCCATGTAACTCCCCCCAACTCCTCCTACTGACTCTCCCCAAGGTGCAACCTGGGGCAGAGACGCAGAATGTGATACATCTCATAATCTGTGCACCATGTAACTCCCCCCCAACTACACACACACACACAATGTAAATTGTAGCGCCACTGGGAAATTGACCTCAAATATACAGCAGTACAGAAAGAAGCCTCAATGCACATCCAATGTGGCACATTATTTAGTTCATTACTATATGGTTTTTTTTCTCATAAGTATGGGTCATTTACTTCGATTCTTTGGCAAAAACATTCCAAGCCAGCATCACCGTCATGGTTAGACCTTAGCAACAGAAAAGAGAGAAAAAATTAAGCAAAATTACAAATATACCCGTGTTTGTGTTGGATATATTCCTGATTAAAATAAATGATTGGTACTTTCAGGCTCTCAGGAACCATTACATTTAGTTGCCTTTTGAAAGCAAAGGGGGAAAAAAAAGACACATTTAAGCCTGAAACTCCTAGTAACAATGTATTTATCAGTTTACGAATGACAGCTTTCTCCGCTTCTGACATATATTAAACAAAGCCGATGGTTACGCCACACACGAGATGCAGATTACTGTAATCAAAGACGGAAGAGGAAAAAAAGGGGGATCGTAGACTATAAGAATGTGCCACTGTAATTAAATCACTGACTCATTTATTATGCTACAGATTGTGTGCGGCTTTTTAGAACAGGGGTAGCCAACGCCAGTCCTCAAGACCCCCCCCAATAGGTCAGGTTTTAAGGATGTCCCTGCATCAGCACAGGTGGCTCAATCAGTGGCTCAGTCTTTGAGGCGCCTGTGCTGAAGCAGGGACATCCTTAAAACCTGACCTTTTGGTGGGCCCTTGAGGACAGGAGTTGGCCGCCCGTGCTCTAGATAAATATAAAGATGAACTCCTGGAATACATTACAATCAATGCAAGTGAAGTGAAACTGAAAAAGCAGCAGACATTAAGTACACACACGTGCCAATTTAAAGGGCTAAATTGAGTCATTATGAAGCAATGCAATGCGCTGTTTGAATACTAAAGCAACAGTTTTTTTTTTTCTTTTAAGTTGAAACCGAACGGAAAATACATTCAAGGTAGTAATAGGCTTTACCTGTCCACCTACTTATGTATTCAGGCAGAATCACAACCTTTTAGGTCAAGATCCTCAAAGCTTAGTTAAGTCATATAAAGGGGCGTTAACCAAATGCAACGTTACATTAAGATTAACGATGTATCTTCAAAGGACAATGACATAACGTTAAGCTATGTTTCCTTCCGTAAAGAGCAGTGCGTTAACTATACAGTATGGCCGTTAGTGATAATTACAGGCAAATCGTATGCAAATGAGGCAATATCCTAACATCGCATATCCACTCAATTCTGGTTAACGTGGGGATTTATCGCTACATTAGGTCATACAGTACCTAAACTTTCTCACACCCAGACCCTATAATTGGGCTTTTGCGGGGTCTGTATTATTTATTTATAACATGTGTTACCAGGAAGTAATACATGTATACAGTATATACAAGACATTGCATGCACAGTTAGAGATAATATATATTATAGGTGTATGTAACAATTACAGACCGATTAAAATGCGAGACAGCTTTAGTTTTGAAATAACTTAGACTGGTGGTGGCTACGAGAGTCTCCGGTAGACTGTTCCGGTTTAAAGCTCGCCCCTCCCCACTGTCCAGGTAAGCACGTTTTCTTTTCATGCAGCTGGTTGCGACAGGTTCAATGCAAGGACTATCCTTCCTCTAATTATAGAGGTAAATAAGGATTTGAATCAGTTAGTGTTAGGACCTGCGATATTATGGTCATGCCTTGAAAGTGGCTCGCAGACTTATACGCTTTGGTCAAAGGGTTAACTAAATGAGCCTTTTTTTCAAGAGATATATAGGTATTTCACGGTGTATTTTTGTCACATTGGATGTTGCTCTGGACTTCTTTGTTTCTTAGTTTACATATAGAACAATATATTTCTGCTTAAGGTTCCACTACCTTTTTCCCTGCAAAAAAAACCCACTGGACAGAGATGGTTACATTTTGACAAAACAGAATGATTCCCCTGCAGCAGCACTGATAATAAGTGGGTATAAGTGCCCTTATTCACCATGCTGCAAAGCCGCCTCCCCATGTTGTGTTAGACCTGGCCAAACATCCCCGATATTACTGTCATAATATGATTAATTGCATACAAATACATTCATTGTGTCACACAGGATGGTTTTATGCTGCTCAGCAACTTCATCAGGGTCCACTGCCAAAAAAAAAAAACGTGTTTATTAGCATATCATTCATCATAATGTGACTTTCATGGAGTGTGCCTTGTTATATTCTGGTAAAGAAGACACTTTATTCCACCAGTGAGGTTTTTATCCTCTGTACTAGAGTGATATTTGTTTTGTATATAGAATTGTCTGCCTTGATCCTTCTTTATTTGTTTTTCCAACACTCATCTGCCAATCAAAGGTCTCACATCTCTACGAACCACACAAGTGACCCATAACTTTAGTCAGAACCTACACATACTGTATGTGAAATAATACGTTAGTTTGCCTTAAACGTTGGCTCCAGTTTATCGTTATAAACTCTCTCAGTTGAGTCATACACAATTTCTTGGATTTCTTCAAAGTCTGCCCAAAATGTGCTAAAAAAAATAGCAATGCCTTCATTTAATTAACCAGCAAAGCATGTAGCACTGCACAATGTTATAATCACAGGATTGAAGCAGGGGGTCTCCTGCAGTCTAGGACATTTAGTCGCGGCCATTTTGCCGTGACCAAACCTCCGCCACCGGGTAAGTCTCTAACCTTAACCTGTACCCTATCCCCCTAATATTAACCCCTAATACTAACGCTACCCCTTAACCTAAAAACCTTAACCCCTTCCCCTAAAATCCCTTAAGTTAACCCCCTACCCTAACAACTAAAACTCCTAAAGTTAACCCCATAAGCACTAAAAAAGGACCTTATTGTAGAAACGGATGGCGGCAGAGGTTACAGCGGCGGATTGGCGGTGGCGAAGAGCTGTCTCTGGCCGAATGCCGGCGTCCGGAGCTGAATAGTGTTCATTTCAGTTCAGGGGACCCCCTGCTTCCAGAGATACTTACCTCCTTACATTGTAATCTCTTCGGGGCAGGGAGTCATTTTTCCTAATGTTACTTTTAAGTCTCAAGTGCTTATTCCCATTATGTGCTATATTATTCGGACATGTGCATCACTTCTGTGAAGTGCTGTGTACATAAATGGCGCTATATAAATAAAGATATACATACATACTTACCCCCATAGGGGGCGCCGATATCTCTGTGGCGTTTAAATGCCCAGGTCACACAGGCCAATAGGAAGCCGCAAGAGATGATGTCACGGCTTCCCATTGGCCCACGTCACATGGGCCATTTAAACGTCGCCATTTAGTTAAGCACACGGTTCCCTGGCCGCAGATATTGGCGCCCCCCGCGGACGGTTTTTCTGAAAGCAGGGTGTCCCCGGAGCTGACATGAATGCAGTTCGGCTGCAGAGACCCCCTGCTTCAATCCTGCAATAAAAAAAAATCTTTCAAATGAAACTGCACATGTTCTGCTGCTTTAAAATGACATCAAAGTATTTCTCCTTCTGGTTGAGATCGCGCCTGCACAGTACATTGCAGGCATCACACTGCAAACAAAACATTGAAAACAAACATAGATGAATTAGAAGAAGAATATTTCCGACAACTGTGAAAATAAACTACAAAAAGCAAATGGGAATGTCAATGTATCAGAGCTTGTGTTCACTGCTGTACTAAACAGAGGAAAGGTGCAATCAGCAGCATGCAGCAGCATGCAGCAAGCAGAGTGGGATAATACAGACAGCTCTGTCAGCTTCACAATGAGCCTTTTGCACAGCTCGTCCCCATGGAAGTATAATTCACATTCCTCCAAAAAGAGGGCGCAGAGAACACAAAAGGTATGTCAGTGCCATTTACACAAAAGAGCATAAAATGAGCTCGTATAAAGCTCATTTGAGTAATGTTTTTGTCCCAATGGGAGGACCTGCTTCTCACCATTAAAAGCTGTTAATTGTATAGAATAGGAAACCCTTATCAGCGTTCTAGAAAAGGCTGTTGTCATTGTAGAGATAAGAAAGTTAGTGACATTTGAGTCTTTGCTTTTTGCACACATGCTCTTTATCCTCCAGTGGGTGATTAATAACGTGTCAGAAAAGCGCAAATTGTAATAAAAACAATTAGAGATCGATCAGAAAAGCCTTTATTTTCCAAAGAAAAAAAAATTAGCTTGGCAGACTTTTAAAAAGCATTTGTGTGTGATTTTGCTAGCAGTAATTAGTATTCCATGTGATACATTATCTCACAATTAATTTCTATTATTTTTTTTTATAAAGGTAGATGGGTGATTCCATGTCTAGATAATTAAAGTGAGTGTGTGAATGATGTGATTATTCAGCCTCCAGTGCGATAGAAATGCCATGGAATTCAGAGAGACAATTAATACGTGTGGGAATATGTAGATGAACTATGTGCCTCCAAAAAACTTTCCCAAGGATCACAAGTCTTTCCTGGGACAAAAGCAAGACAATCCAAGTACAGCTTAACCCCCTTATAACGCTGTGCTTGGGGTCCAAAGAATCACATTGCGCTATAAGCGGATCGCGTTGGGAATAATGTACAATTGTATGCATTGTACAATAAAGTATTTAAGATACCTATAATCGTGTTGTTAAGTATTCATAAATAGGAAAATTGGGAGCCACTCTTGCATCGCGTTATAAGCGGATTCGCGCTGTAGCGGATCGCGTTATAACGGGGTTGAGCTGTACCATGTTTAAAGGAGCAATCTAAGTGCCTTCATTTTACATTTTTACACAGGATTGAAGCAGGAGCTTAACCCCGTTCATTTTAGCTGCGGGGACCCCCTACTTCCGGAGATACTTACCTCCCGTAGGGGGCGCCAGTAGCCGCTCCGGCTGAGAAAAGTAGCTGGGTTTTAAAGTTTAAAGCTCCCCGCGTCACATGCGCCAATAGGAAGCCGAACATGATGACATCATGGCTTCCTATTGGCCCGCAGGGCACGGGAGCTTGGAAACGCCGCCATAATGTGAACCCTGGTAGTCGAGCGGAATGGCTACCAGTACCCCCTGTGGAGGTATCTCCAGAAACAGGGGGTCCCCGAAGCTGAAATGAATGGGGTTCGGCTCCGGAGACCCCCTGCTTCAATCCTATGTAAAAAATAAAAATAAAGAAATGTAAAAAGAATGTGGATTACTGCTTTAAAGGAGCAGTTCCGAATGCTGGTTTTTATTTTTTTTTACCAATTTACAAATATAGGAAGCAGATGGCCTGCGGAGTTGAACCACGTTACTACAGGGGACCCTCTGGTACCCCAGATACTTACAACGGAACGTGCCGCCCCCTCTAAGATAAAAAATCTCCCGCATCGTTACCCATCGCGCCTTCCTATTGGCCAGTATTATACAGGTGTTTTAAGTATAAAGTAACATCTTCTCTTGGGAGTATCTCATGAAGCAGGGGGTCCCCGTAGCTGAAATAAACATGGTTCAGCCCCAGAAAGCCTCTGTTCCTATTGATGTAAATGAGTGAAAACCAGAGCAGGCCGGACGGCTGCTTCACACATTTTTAAAATAATTTATAAAATGTGTTACCAGGAAGTAATACATTGAGAGTTACCGCGCGTTTCCAAGTATGTCCTGGGCATGGAGTTAAGATGACAGATACATGGTTACAAATAGATAGTTACATAACGTGAACAGGGTTACACATTATATACAAGACATTGCATGCACAGGTACAGATAATATATATTATGGGCGTATGTAACAGTTACAGACCAGATTAAAAAGTGAGACCGCTTTAGTTTTGAACGAACTTAGACTGGTGGTGGCCGAGAGTCTCCGGTAGATTGTAGATTTAACCCCCTACCCCTCACAATTTTACCTTCCACTCCTCACCTCACAACTTTACCTTCACCCCCTCCCATCACAATTTTACCTTGGGGGTGCAGTGGCACAGGATCCTCTGGGGATCAGCCTCTTCTCATGCTAGCCTGCGCTCCCACCCTGGTTGGGCCTATCTGGAAGTCGGGCCCAATTTTCACATCTGCCAAGAGGCCCCAGCTCTCCGGTCCTGCTGTAGGGTCATGGAGGTCAGGCTCGAACTACAGCATGGGCCCGGCACTAGAAGAGGCTGATCCTCAGAGGATCCCACGGCCATGGGTTGACCATCCCTGCTCTAGGGGTTGGCCAAAAAAAATTGTAATGGCATATCCCTGGCAGTATAGTGGGTTCCTGAGCCCGCGTGGGGACTGCGCACTTAGTAAGGCCCCAAACTGCACCTTTGCGTGAGTGGTATAACTGTCAATTACAGCAGGAGCTTTGAAAGTCGCGCCCCACAATGCTTTGCATACACAGTGGCAAGGCATTGTGGGGCGTGACTTTGGAAGATTCCGCAGCAATTGGTTTATTTATTAGTGGTTCACAGAAGAAATATACCGTATTCTACTTTGCTTTCTATATGATTTTAGCCAGTGTATGATAGTCAGTTACACTGTTTCAGATGCTATCATGAATTAAATGTGTTACTATTTATACAGTACATCTGCTTTTTTCTATTTCTTTTCACTTTCTTTACTGCTGGTTGTAAGCAACATATCTGCCTATAGATTTACAGTCCCTTTTTTGTCTTTAAATATTTGTTGTACTTAATGTTGGCTAGATATCCTGCTGTGGGGAAGGACTTTAGTGCCAATAAGATTTCTGTTGTACAGATTGTGCCATTTTAATAGAAATAGCCTCTCCTGAAGTCACATGAAAAAAAAATTAAAAAAAAATATATATATATATATATATATATATATATATATATATATATATATATATATATATATATATATATATATATATATATATATATATATATACATATATACATACATACTGTACATACATACCTACTTTTTTAATGGCTCCTGAACCAATGTTAATATTCTGCATAACAAAATTCTCTCAGTATATGACTAGAGGCTGCCCTCTACTGGCCAAATATTAGTTAAGATTCCGCATTAGTGAAAAAAAATGAAATGGACAACTGAACATATTTACTGAGCAACACAACCGTTACTTACTTCCATAGAGAAAGGAAAAACTGTTTGCACCTTGTATTAATTCGATATAAATGGTGCCTATATGTCAAGTCCAGGAAATGTGTTCCTTGAAGAACATTAAAGATTCCCTTTCCAACTTTAAACATCCATTGGGGATTCTTGCTGCACCAAAAATGAGGTATAAGACAATTCATTATACTTTGATCCTCTGGATCAAAAAAAACAATAAGCGTTGAACTTGATGGACATACAGCATGGTTAAGTAACCCAAGCACATGTGCTTGTCTTTGTTGAATCGGCAACCCCACCCACTGGAATGTTAATGAGCCATGGGGACACACAAAAAAAAGATCTTTTTGTTCACTCCAGCGTACATCTGCGTTGCCTCAAAGGCGCACAGCCTTTGGCGCAGACGAAGGGCAGCCAAAGGGCGTGAGCCGTTTGCTGCCATTCGCTGATGTTAGTTGATGTTAAAGCTGCTCTATTTCTATCTTAAACTCACAAGCCCTTTATCACCTGTACCCAATTTTCCTACTTTATCTGTCCATGAAATGTCTGTGAAGTGACTGTATAACCCTGTTCTTTTATTGTAACCATGTATTTTGTATAACTCTGTGCCCAGGACATACTTGAAAACGAGAGGTATCTCTCAATGTATTACTTCCTGGTAAAACATTTTTATAAATAAATAAATGTGTTTTATTCAACCCAATCTGCTATATATCATTGATATCATCCATTACTCCGTTGGTGCCCTTTGGACATCAGTGTACATGACGAGGGCCCAAATGTCTCTTATGACATCCCCTGTATGTTATGGCACTAGGCCCATTCTCTAGGGGTGGATCGTGACCTGCACGCCAACTGCTTTGGGAGTGGTCACATGACCAGGAAGGAGGGGCCATGGAGGTGACACCGAAGGACTTAAAGTAGCAATCCCCTCTACTTAATTATTCAAAGTTGCTCCTAATTAGAATCCAGGGGCCTCCACAGCTGAACCACGCTATTCAATTCAACTATGGGGAACACCCAATTACCAGGAAATCTACTTTTTACTGTGCCAGTATTTTGTTTGTTTCTGAAAATCCAATTGGCTGGCAGGAGCGAGGGGTGCTATGGGGGCTGGAACAAGGGGTACTATATGGGGCGGGAACTATGGAAGCTGGAACTAGGGGTGCTATATGGGAGCTGGAACTAGGTGTGCTATATGGGGGCTGGAACTAGGGGTGCTATATGGGAGCTGGAACTAGGGGTGCTATATGGGAGCTGGAACTAGGGGTGCTATATGGGAGCTGGAACTAGGGGTGCTATATGGGAGCTGGAACTAGGGGTGCTATATGGGAGCTGGAACTAGGGGTGCTATGGGGGCTGGAACTAGGCAGTGCTATATGGGGGCTGGAACTAGGCGGTGCTATGGGGGCTGGAACTAGGGGTGCTATATGGGGGCTGTAACTAGGGGTATTAGGGGGGCTGGAACTAGGGGTGCTATATGGGGGCTGGAACTAGGGGTGCTATATGAGGGCTGGAACTAGGGGTGCCATATGGGGGCTGGAACTTGTCAGTGCTATATGGGGGCTGGAACTAGGGGTGCTACATGGGGGCTGGAACTAGGGGTGCTACATGGGGGCTGGAACTAGGGTGCTATATGGGAGCTGGAACAAGGGGTGCTATATGGGAGCTGGAACTAGGGGTGCCATATGGGAGCTGGAACTAGGAATGCTATATGGGAGCTCGAACTAGGGGTGCCTTATGGGAGCTGGAACTAGGGGTGCCTTATGGGAGCTGGAACTAGGGGTACTATATGGGAACTGGAACTAGGGGTTCTATATGGGAGCTGGAACTAGGGGTTATATATGGGAGCTGAAACTAGGGGTACTATATGGGAGCTGGAACTAGGGGTACTATATGGGAACTGGAACTAGTGGTTCTATATGGGAGCTGGAACTAGGGGTTCTATATCGGAGCTGGAACTAGGGGTACTATATGGGAGCTGGAACTAGGGGTGTTATATGGGGGCTGGAACTAGGGGTGCTATATGGGAGCTGGAACTAGAGGTGTTATATGGGAGCTGAAACTATGGGGGCTGGAACTAGGGGTGTTATATGGGAGCAGGAACTAAGGGTGCTATATGGGAGCTGGAACTAGGGGTGCTATATGGGAGCTGGAACTAGGGATGCTATATGGGAGCTGGAACTAGGGGTGCTATATGGGAGCTGGAACTAGGGATGCTATATGGGAGCTGGAACTAGGGATGCTATGTGGGGGCTGGAACTAGGGGTGTTATATGGGTGCTACAGCCCTCCCTACGTGTTAACATTATGGTAATATATTTATCTGACTGGTTTTGTATCTATAGCATCCTCACCCAGAAACCAGTTCCTGCACTCCTGATATTATATGGAAACCCACCAACAGGCTGTGTATAGCACTCACAGCTAGCAGTGGCGGTACTGGCATATACTTGTCTGCACCTCAGCGGCGTCTCTGTGGTTCACGGAGGACTACATTCTAGCCGCAGCTTCCTGAACTCGTTTGTTTTGAAGGGCTGCTTCCGGGTTGAAGCCCGGCTGGGTAAGGGCAGGATATACATGGCTCCTCTCCTGGAGTATGAGAACCAGATCTTCCTGGACCTGTTCCACGAGGACGGGCTGGTGATCACCGCTCGGGGTCTGGGGATTGACAGGATCCTGCAGAACTTTCTCAAGCTTCACTGTGATCCAGGGAACCTGGTCCTGGTGCTGAACACCAACACAGCAGAGGAGGTATAATAACCACACACAGCCACAGGGAATCCAGTGTGCCTGACACAGGGGATCCAGTGTGCCTGACACAGGGGATCCAGTGTGCCTGACACAGGGGATCCAGTGTGCCTGACACAGGGGATCCAGCGTGCCTGACACAGGGGATCCAGCGTGCCTGACACAGGGGATCCAGCGTGCCTGACACAGGGGATCCAGCGTGCCTGACACAGGGGATCCAGCGTGCCTGACACAGGGGATCCAGCGTGCCTGACACAGGGGATCCAGCGTGCCTGACACAGGGGATCCAGCGTGCCTGACACAGAGGATCCAGCGTGCCTGACACAGAGGATCCAGCGTGCCTGACACAGAGGATCCAGCGTGCCTGACACAGAGGATCCAGCGTGCCTGACACAGAGGATCCAGCGTGCCTGACACAGAGGATCCAGCGTGCCTGACACAGAGGATCCAGCGTGCCTGACACAGAGGATCCAGCGTGCCTGACACAAGGGATCCAGCGTGCCTGACACAAGGGATCCAGTGTGCCTGACACAGGGGAGCAGCAACTTCATCACAGCGAATAAAGGGAATTACCAGTCTGTATGCTCACTGACCTCCAGCTCTAGGCAGTGAGGACACCATCCAGCATTAAAACACAAAACAAACATGTTGCTCAGTGACTTAACCTGACAACAAAGGGGTTAATAGTTTACTTTTCTCTGAGCATCTTGTATGTACTGTATATCTTTTATTTCTATAGCTCCATTAATGCACATAGCCTTCACAGCAGTAATACACGTGATATTTCTCTGCATTTTCAAGAATGCTGCTGCTCTGTGCACAGAGCAAGTCATTGGAGAGAATACAACCAGCTTCTAATACACTTGGTGAATAAAATGAACTTTATGAAATTATATTAGAATATATTACTGGTGTATTCAAATCGCAGGCCAATAGGAAGCCACATCATCTGTTGCAGCTTCGTATTGGACGGCCATTTATATCCACTTTAAAAAAACAAAGTATTACCAGTAACTTCAGCAGTAAGTACTGTATCCCAGGATCCAGAGGTCCCTGGAGCGGAATATAGCACGGTTCAGCTCTGGACACCCACCCCCTTTCCAATCCTGTGAAGAAGGTGGGGGGTTAATTTAGGGGGGGGACTACTGCTTTAAAGTGGGTATGGTCCAAAATTGACTTTGTTTTCTTTTTAAGGAGTATCTTATTGAACAACTGAGATCAGAAGGAGTAACTCACTTGCCCCGGATTGTAACCAATGAGATTGCCGGCAGTGAACGCTACGATGTTTACACACAAGGGGGCGTCTTATTTGTCACTAGCCGAATCCTTGTGGTTGATTTTCTCACGGATAGGATTCCTGCAAGCCTAATAACTGGTAAATTCTTTTTCGAAGTATTCTTGTATGTAGACTTTGAGCAAAAGTACCATTGCTTCTGTATTTATTTGTATAGCGCCATCAATGTACATAGCGCTTTACATCAATAATGTGATATAATATTTATAAAATATTTTACCAGGAAGTAATACATTGAGAGTTACCTCTCGTTTTCAAGTATGTCCTGGGCACAGAGTTAAGACAAATAATATATGGTTACAAATACAGTTACATAAATGAACAGGGTATACATTATATACAAGACATTGCATGCACAGTTAAAGATAATATATATTATGGGCGTATGTAACAGTTACAGACCAAATTAGAATGTGAGACAGCCTTAGATTTGAAAGAACTTAAACTGGTGGTGGATGTGAGAGTCTCTGGTAGGTTGTTCCAGTTTTGGGGTGCACGGTAAGAGGAGGAACGGCCGGATACTTTGAGCCTTGGGACCATGAACAGTTTTTTGGAGTCTGATCTCAGATAGGTGCTGCATGTGGTAGGGGTGAGGAGCTTGTTCAGATAGCTGGGTAGCTTGCCCATAAAGAATTTAAAGGCAAGACAGGAAAGGTGAACTTTGCGCCTAGACTAATAGGAGACTGTAATAGGACTATGCACATTGGTGATCTCTTAACGTGCATAGTCTTATTAAAATGTAGCAAGCTTTTGAGGCCTGGCAGATATCTTCTTCATGTTTACTGCCCTATACACATGGCAATATTACTTGCATATCAGTGATTGTATAGAACTGTTGGATGTGTGAAGGGATTTTAATTTCCCTCCTACAAATGGCAATAATTGGGTTTCCTGGTTGAATTAGCCATTGAGTTGCTATGCCTTGGCTGTCTGCCGAGATGCAATGTTGCAATTTAATGGTCATTCTTTATGGTGGAACTGCCACTAGATTTGCTGAATGCAGTATACTGTGGATTCTAGAGGTGCCACTAGATGTCAGAACAACCTTAGCTTTCTCTTCTATATTCAGAGTACGCAATTTGTTGGTGGGCTTTTTGGGGGCAAATGGGTTAAAAGTACCATTGAATCATATTTAAAAAATGTTTTGAGTTCTCAAATTTAGGTTTAAACAAGGTGTCAATCACCACAATTCAATATGCCACTGTGACTGTTACACTTTGCTTGAAAAGATTGAACCTTCCTCAGGTATCCTTGTATACAGAGCACACAAGATAATCGAGTCCTGTCAGGAAGCCTTCATACTGCGTTTATATCGGCAGAAGAACAAGCAGGGGTTCATTAAAGCCTTCACGGACAATCCAGTCGCCTTTCAAACGGGGTTCTGCCAAGTGGAGCGAGTAATGAGAAACCTTTTCATTAGGAAACTTTACCTATGGCCCAGGTATGTATACCTATACTGTGGGATTTCTGCTGCTGGTTTAAATTGATGTACGTGACTTTGCCATTTACAATGGTTTTATTCTTTTAGGCCTTTTAGGATGTAATGAGAGGTGTGTGAGCTTGTGTAGGCCTTTGCAGAAAAAGTGGTCTCTTCTGTAGAGAACTCCCCTTCCTCCCAACAGTGATCCACAGCGTCCCCACTAATGAGCAGGAACCTGGTCCAGCTCATGTAAGGGACATAGCATTGGATTATGGGGTCCTGTATTGTCAGATGGCTTTGCATCTCATCCCAGTCTCTGTCTAAAAGCTGTGTTTAAAACTGCATGCATTGGCTTGAGGATTTGCTTGTGTAATACGAGCTTGAGACAAAAGGTGGCACTGAGTGCTCATTTGCATGTCATTTCCCAGAATCCCTTGCTGTAGTGGAAGCGCTGTATGCTGGGCGATAATGGGGAAAGACAGGGTTGCAGACCTGTCTAAGACATGCAAATGAGCATACAGTAATATTTACAGTTGCTTTATGCTTTACTGTGGAGGGTTTTTGTCACTTTTTTTACCCACTATATATATATATATATATATATATATATATATATATATATATATATATATATATATATATATATATATATCCAGTTCTTTGGCTTATTTTGGACAGTATGGCTGCTGTTCCTATCTTCCAGAAAGCAGCAGCATCTTTTTGTAGTATAATTCCGTACAGCATAAGTGGCCAACAAATGAAAGATTGCGGGACTTAATCTGGCTCATGTACAGGACTAGGTTTATGTTGTGCTTTGAAGTTGGGTAAAGAACAACAGACATGCAGACATTAATCATGTTTGTAAACTCTCTCCAAAAGGAGATCATGCATAAAAGAAACATTAAAACGTTATCAGAAGTGTATTCTATAAAGGAAGAAATAGGAGACATGTGAGCTAGGGGATTACATTTAATCTCAAGTACATGGAGACTGTGCAATATTCTGTAAGGAAATTCAAAAACCAGCAGGGCTTTTAACATGGTGACATTTCTTAAATGCTGTGTATGTGGATCTTTAAAACCCTTTTTTAATTTGTCCACTTAAACATTGACATCATGGGAGCTGAGAGAGGTAATCTACTAAGAATTTAGCAGTGATATTCAAATAAATATATTTGCTGACAGCGTGGAGTCATAAAATGCTCCCACAATGAAGTATTAAACTTAATCTTGTATATGAATTGAGAGGAAAGATCCCTTAATGATGCACTCTACTCTACTAATCAAAACAATAATTTTTTATTCAAAAATAGGTAAACATCAGTACCCTCTATCATACCTCTGCCCCATAAGGGGTTTATCTCACTGTACTAACGTTTGGGTGTAATTCCTATACCTTGCACTTATTGCGAGACACACCCAGCATATCTGGTTTTCTGAGGTTAATATACCTATGCCATTTGACAACAGAGAAGCCTATACATTTGGTTTCTCACAGCGCATCCCTTTAGGTTTTAAATTACTTCTAATGTTTACCTATTTTTGAATAAAAATTTATTGTTTTGATTAGTAGAGTGCATCATTAAGGGATCTTTTCCCTCCAATTCACATACATACGTTATTATCCCTGATAGCACCTCTCTAGGTAGTAATTATTCATAGCTGAGCAGGAAATCTTCTCCCCCTTTCCCATTAAACTTAATCTTGCCAGATTGAACCATTTCAAACATGTCAACTCTTACTGATTTGGCATCAGTCTGGTTTTTAGCATCAGTCTGGTTTTTAGCATCAGCACTTTTTCACTAAAATGCTGTTTTGGTTAAAAAAACAAAAAACAAATCTCACTGATTTTAAGCCCTTGGAGAGTGGGGTCTCTGCTACTGAACGCTGGGCCTTGCATTATAAAACCTATTACTTAACTATTTAGCAAATTCGACCAAGCAAATGGTGTTTTTCTTCTCTTCTCTTCTCTGTAGGTTCCATGTATCCATTCATTCTTTTTTAGAGAAGCATAAGCCCGAGGTGGTGGAGCTGCACATCTCCATGACTCCTGCAATGTTGGCCATTCAAGCCTCTATATTGGATATAATGAACGCGTGCTTGAAAGAGCTCAAGCGTTACAATCCAGCGCTCGAGGTGGAAGACTTGTCCTTAGAAAATGCAATTGGCAGAGCCTTTGACAAGGTATTTCTTTGACATGTTTTTTTTTTCCATTGTTCAAAGTAATATTGCAGGTTTCATGATGATAATAGAGGTATATGAATCATGTTCATTCGTTTGACAAGTGTATACTTTTGTTTTCATCTTTAATTCGTATGAATCATGCTTGACATACCTACTTCATGCTGTGGTTCTTTCCACAGGAGACCTTTTTCTTTGTGCAAAGATAAGTGGTAAAATATGATGTTCTAAGCTAGATTTTGGAGCTGCCCATCACATAGTATACCCGTTCTTGCATTATATTCTTTGGCAGGGACCATTTTGCTGTGACTACACTTCCATTTTGGCTGTCTGCCGGTATAGAGGCAGGTTCCTTGCTTCCACTGCTCACTGTATCTCTGGACTGTTGCTACTCTCCAGGACTAACCATGAATGACTTCTGGCGCCCCAAGGTTAATTAAAAGTCCAGAAAACAAGGCTAGGCAAATATGGATCAAACCATGTATTGGAGTCTCAGGCACCAAAAACACAGATTGTAAGCTCCACGGGGCAGGGACCTGTGCCTGCAAAATGTCTCTGTAAAGCGCTACGTAAAACTAGCAGCGCTATACAAGAACATTTTATTATTATTATTGTTTGTATCTGTGTTATCCTGATTTTGCATCAATCGGGTATACTTTAGGCAGGTGTGTGTGTAATAAGTGTGTGTGTGTGTGTGTGTGTGTATAATAAATATGTGTATGTGTATATGTGTATACATACATATATACACATATATACACATACATACATACATTTATTATACACACACACACGGCTGCCTAAAGTATACCCGATTGATGCAAAATCAGGATAACACAGATACAAACAATAATAATAACAAAATGTTCTTGTATAGCGCTGCTAGTTTTACGTAGCGCTTTACAGAGACATTTTGCAGGCACAGGTCCCTGCCCCGTGGAGCTTACAATGTGTGTGTGTTTGTGTGTGTGTAATAAATATATATTATATATATATTATATATATATATATATATATATATATATATATATATATATATATATATATATATGTTTGTGTGTGTGTGTGTGTGTATTATTCAAATTGGATTGCAGCTGTGATTCTAATTGTGTCTAATATTAGCACCCCTTCACCACAGCACTATCACCAGTCACCTTGAGCATTAGCGCTTTTTCACTTTTTTCTTTATTACTCCCCAGGACTATTACTACACCATTTTTTTTCTGACCACCGATGACATAACCCTTTTCATTGGTGGTTTGCCACAAGAGGACATAGTCACACCCCTTGTAATATACACGTGTCCTCCCAAGGCACACTACAACCACCATATTAATGCCATCCTTTAGGGAACACTTGGAATTCATAAATATGGAACATAAATATAAGTTGTATCTCTAACTTCTCTCTTCTTAGACTGTCCGACACTACTTGGACCCACTGTGGCACCAGCTGGGAGCCAAAACCAAGTCCCTGGTGCAGGATTTGAAGATCCTTCGCACGCTCTTGCAGTACCTGTCCCAATATGACTGCGTGACATTTCTTAACCTCCTGGAATCAATGAGAGCAAGTGAGAAAGCCTTTGGCCAAAATTCAGGTAAGTGGCTTAACTTGGTTGTGCAAAGACAAAGTTCCAGTCTCTGTTGCACAGGACGATTCATTTATCATTCGAAGGTAGCTATCCTGCTTCCAAAACGGTAACATGAAGAATGTTGCTGCTTCATGGTACACCGTGGAATCCACTGGACGTGATCTGCTCTAAACTATTTTTGTCATAAAGCAAACGTGGTATCAATAAGAAATACGAACATAATGGTGCTATTTATTATTTCCAAAATAACATAATTATACCGTTCTATTTCAGTCTGTCTATGAGTATCAAATGGTTCTTTACAAGCTTTTCAAATACATTTTTAAAAATGCATTATTGATTGCTCTGCAAAGTCAAACATTCATCTTCATAATGTAGATGCTTTGTTAAAATAATGATAATTATCGAATGATTGTGTTTGTAAAGCTTTATACCTGATATGGTACTTTTCCTTTTCTTCTGCTCTGTAATATACATTGTAGAACCTTCCGCTACAATCTCATGTGTTCAATTTCTGTGCAGGAAATACATGTTTCCAGAGTGATACAGGAAGATTTGACTACGATATAGGAGTCTGGTTTACCGACTTAAAAGGTGTGCTCTTGTATTCCGTTCTAGGCTGGCTGTTTCTGGACTCTAGCACATCCATGTTTGTCCATGCTCGAGCCCGGGTCTACCACATTCCTGACTCCAAAACGATGAAGAAGTCAAAAACAGAGTTAAAAGACAAACAAGGTAACTCAACCCAAAAAGTTACCGAGGACCATGTAAAATAGTGATTTTTTTTGACCCAATGTTGTAGATATATTTGTGTAGGTATCGATTAAACCCTTTTGTTAAGAAGCAGAGGGGGCAATGCTTGAAGGAAAGAATACCAGTCGGTGACCTTCACATGTGACTTTGCATTAAAAGTAACTTGCTCAATGTCACACAAAAAAGCTGACTCAGGATTCAAACCAGGCCATTCTACATTACTAGACTCCACCTCCAAATTAAATCTATATCATTTTTTTACATTTTCTGTTAGCCACTAAAAAAGGGTTTGTTGAAAAATCAATGAAGTAGCAGTCATTTTTCCTGTTCACCGTGGCAGTGGGCACCGTAGGGTTAACTCTATCCCCAGCTGAGTAGCACAGAAAATTGAATTCTTGCAGGTAAGCCATAAAAGGCCCCTCCCACTACCTGCAGATAGTATTTGGATGCTCCCATAGCTGAAAAATACAACTGATATATATATATATATATTAGGGATACATGGGGAGGGTAACTGTGCACTGCCATGGTTCCAGGAAAAGAAAATTACGGTAAGTTGGCCAAATGTTCTCCTTTCTTTGTTTTCTAGAACTAGGAAGATGCTGAAACGAGGTACAAAGCTGGTCCTGAGAACTTCCATTTTTACATTTTGTTCATATTATTTTGTGATTTAGAACATGCGAGATCTTCACAACAACGAATTGTGTAATTGTGGTTTTTTTTTTTTATTATTTGTGAGAGGACTTTGGCGTTCTCGGCCTTATATGATATGTTTCTAATCTGCATTGCCAGATGGGAAAAAGGAAATGGTTCTAGAAAGCAACCCTAAGTGGGAAACCTTGAGTGAGGTCCTGAAGGAGATTGAAACGGAGAACCAGAACAGTGACGCTCTGGGAGGTCCAGGTGAGGTTGCAAGGATTCTATTACTTTTATCAAACTCCACCATACAACCACAAAGGAAAAGAGGCTCTACTTATTACTCCTGTAAATAGCATTTATCATAAAAAGTGAGTGATATTGTGTTGCAATAAGGTAGCATTAACTGGATTGGGTGTTGCCAGGAAGTTGATGTGCCAGCTTTGCAAATGATCCTTGGATTTTCTTTTTGGGCCTGCAATTCATCCATATTGACATTTAATGTAGCAGGACAATTTCTCAATTCGTTCTTTTTGGGATGTACTCCAACCACGGTTTCTTAACCCAAGAAATGAAAGACAGTGTAAATATAGGGACGTCTTTGCCACGCACTGGCCAGCTATTAATGGAAGGCTATTCATTAGTAGCTGTGTATTAGCATGGGTACATCTAAGAAACTTTTCTACATTCATTGGTGAATTAATTTGGGCTATATTTACTCAACGTTGATTGGTCGATTTTTACCATTGGGTAAAAAAAAAAATGTGGGCTGGAACATTTTTTGTACGTCTCTGCAACGCTGAGTTAACGTGGGATCGACATGCGATAACCTATATCGGAGGTTAGTGAATTTCCCCCATTCTCTTGATATATACCCTCTTAAAGCGGCAATCCAAGCACTTTTTTAAAATACAATGGATGGAAGCTGGAGGTCTCCAGAGCTGAACCCCGTTAATTTCAGTTCCGGAGACCCCCTGCTTCCAGAGATACTTGCCTCTGCTCGGCTGCCAGAGTTCACATTATGGCGGTGTGTCAACGCTCCCCGCACCCTGTGGGCCAATAGAAAGCTGTGATTACATCAGGCTCGGCTTCCTATTGGTACACGTGACGCGGGAGCTTTAAACTTTAAAACCCAGCTAGCTCACCCAGGGCGGCATCCGGCACCCCCTACGGAGGTAAGTGTCTCACAAAGCAGGGGGGTCCCCGGAGCTGAAATTAATGGGGCTCAGGGAGACCCCCTGCTTCAATCCTGTGTAACAAAAAAAGTTTTGGGGGAGGAAAAAAAGCTTGGATTGCTCTTTTAAAGCTGTAAAACAAGGATGTTCTTATCTAAAATGTACTTCATGAAGAGAGATTTTGCCTAAAGCAAACCTTGCTCTGGTTTTTTTAGAAGGTTTCCGCTGCATTTTTCGGGAAATATACGTTTTTTTCTTCTAAAATACACATCAGCCCTAAGACGTGTAAAGCATCGAGACGTGACACTGACAAGCTGTTAAATAAGAAAATAATATATTTTTAGCAGTAACCTGACAGGGTGCAATAAAGGGCGAGATTCAATCCTTGCCTCTCACTGTCACATTTTCACAAGAGGAGTCTTGTATTGTTTGTATAAACTTCAGTAGTCGGTCTCATGTCATACTAAGCAGAATTGAGGTTGTAAAGAGCTTCATATAATCACATTGTAATGACTATTTACCCTTTGTCGGGTCAAAGCAAAAGAATGATCTATTTTCCAGTAGATCTGTTTTTACTTGTACTGTCCATGGCATTCTTTCAGTAGAAGTTACCGTTCTCCATACAGCATGTAACGTTATGGGCTGCAGTCTGAGAAATAAAGCAGAGAGGAAACGTATGGCTTAGATTAGAGACTTTGTTGTTGGCATAACTATGTCCCTTTTTGATCTCTTTAGTATCAAATGAATTTATCTCTGAATGGATCTAGTTTGTGGGAGGATTTACCATGAATAGATTACGAATGGTAGTTGGTAACATGTATACTAGAAATAAATCCCTGTGTGGCACTTAACTTTTACCAGATGAATTGTGAGTATCTTAGAATGTAACCGTGCTCAACTTCATATAAATGAACAGATCTAATGAAAAAACACTCTGTAGCTTAGGCTTTTCTAACAAGTATATACTACTGTTTGAGTAAGCCTGCTAGTAAAAAGATTGCTCTGCTGCAGGGTTTCTCAACTCCAGGCCTCAAGGAGGACTTCAGCACAGGTGGCTCAGCCAGACTGATCCACTGATTGAGCCACCTGTGCTGACGCAGGGATAAGTTTAAAGCCTGTCCTGTTGGGTGGTGGCAGGGGGTGCGGGGGGGAGTACTGGAGTTGAGAACCCCTGCCCTAAAAGATAACTGAAAAGAACAGAGTTCACCTGTTGGAGCTCGGCTGTCATTACCCAGCCGCAAAACCACAAATCTCATTAATGAGCGGACAGATAACATACACCACTTTCACGGCGGCCATGTTTAAATGTGGCACAACTGGTACGAAAGATGGCTGTATTGGCGTATTTTATTAGATAACTAGTTGATTGGGCTAGTTCGGACCATTGCCGGCCAGTGAGGCCTACTTTTAAGATGGCTGAACAGAACATGATCATGTTTCTTTCCTGGGAGCAGGCCGTGTGCTGATTTGTGCTAGTGATGACCGAACGTGTGCACAGCTGAGGGAGTACATTGCCGTTGGGGCAGAGGCACTCTTAATGAGGCTTTACAACAAAACCTTCGGGAAGGATGAAAAAGCGGCCCAAGTATGGATGAAAAGCAGGAAGGCTGTCCAAGCCAAAGGCAATGCCAAGGCTGGAATAGCATCCCGGGCCAAAAGGACAAAAGCAGTCACAGCTAAACAAAAGAAAAAGAAAACGGAGTTAACGTTAACCCAATTGATGGGAAAAGCGGAGGAGGAGGATGTGGGAAAGGAGGAGGAAGAGGACAAGTACAGGGAGGAAAGCATATGCCAGGAGAGCAGTAACGAAGAACCAAAGTTTGAAGATCTCCAGTTGAATTTGCCTTCAGAATCTTATTATGGTATCTTAAAAGAGCCCCTCACTGTTATTCATCCATTGCAAGGCTGCAGTGACCCCTATGGCCTCACAAGGGTACTGCATGAAGTGGAGCCAAGATACGTTGTTTTATACGATGCTGAACTTAACTTTGTTCGTCAGCTTGAAATTTACAGAGCAAGTAAACAGAAATCTTTAAGGTATGTAGGTGTGTGTGTGTGTGTGTGTGTGTGTGTGTGTGTGTGTGTGTGTGTGTGTGTGTGTGTGTGTGTGTGTGTGTGTGTGTGTGTGTGTGTGTGTGATGTTTCTTCTGCTTGTGTACTCATTGCAAATTAATATGGTTCACAAATCCATTTAACAGTGAGCTTCCTGCAGCCTCTGTCATTAATAATGAATGTATCATAATAATTGTATAATGTATAATAGTACATTTAATTAAATGAATACATTATTAATAAATGTATTTTCACAATCTCACCTTTTCTTCCTTCTTAGTTTTTTTGCTGTATCATTCTTCCTGTAACATAATAATAATAATATAATAATAGCATGTTCTTGTATAGCGCTGCTAGTTTTATGTAGCGTTTTACAGAGACATTTTGCAGGCACAGGTCCCTGCCCCGTGGCGCTTACGATCTATGTTTTTGGTGCCTGAGGCACAGGGAGATAAAGTGACTTGCCCAAGGTCACAAGGAGCCGACACCGGGAATTGAACCAGGCTCCCCTGCAGCAATCTCAGTGTCAGTTTCTTTACTCACTGAGCCGCTCCTTCTCCATAACATGCTGTTTTATTGTGTCCGTATGATTCAACGCCTATTAACTATCTTCTTGATGAACTAAAGAAGCTTTTTCTGTCCAGCTAAGAAAATGATGAATACTTTTATTCCGATGCCATCGTTTTTAGCATTCTCCTATGTAAGCTCTGACCAGATGCTTACACCATCCTTTCCAGTCATAATACTTGAATCCAGCTCAACTCCAGTCCTCATGCCACCCCAACAGGTCAGGTTTTCACGATATCCCACCTTTAGCACAGGTGGCTCAATCAGTCCCTGCTTCAACACAAATGGCTCAATCAGAGGCTTGAGCCAACTGTGCTGAAGCTGGGATATCATGAAAACCTGGCCTGTTGGGGGGGGGGGGGGGGAGCTTGAGGACTGGAGTTGAGCACCCCTGCTTTATTCAAATGTATCTCGTCTTCACACACGCAACCATACGCCCTCCATTTGAAACAAACCTCTTCATTGTAGGTATCCTAATGAATGTGCAGTTATTGCAAAAATCAAATGAGTCATAATCTTAATTTATTACAGAAACTGTGAGCACAGCATTATATTTGAAGAGTGCATAAATTTTCTATCGCTCAAATATACTTATACCCTTATTTAGTTCATCGTTTATTTCAAATATGCATGCCAGCTGCTGTATATTAATTTTCTGTGTTTTTGAATTGTAGGGTATATTTTCTGATCTATGGAGGTTCTACAGAAGAACAGCGGTACCTCACCGCCCTGAGGAAGGAAAAGCAAGCATTTGAACAGCTTATTCGGTAAGCAGCAGTATTTCTGTACACTGGAATGAATTGGAAAGCTCACTCGGCAAGCCAGTTGTATCGTGCAGGTAGTCGTCTAATAAGTAATAATAACTTGAATATATGACACAATTACAGTTTAGCGCACAGTACATAGGATTGCTACAGACACAGTCCCTGTCTGTTCCTTACAATCTGTGTTTTGGTGCCAGAGGCACAGGGAGATAAAGTGACTTGCCCAAGGTCACAAGGAGCCGACACCGGGAATTGAACCAGGCTCCCCTGCTGCAGACTCATTGTAGTGGTTTACAAAGTCAGTGCATTTACACATTGAGCCCTTGATATTTACACAAGTGAGGCCTTAACATGTTGCTCCTGGGGGAACCATAATCCACGTTCCTAGGGAGGAGTTTCAGTATCCCACCAAATGGGGTTAACAGAGGAGGAGAAATCAATAAAACTAACAAGATTAGTCATTGCAGTGCTTGTATGTGGCTTGAGAAGTAAAATGCTTATTGATCTCTTTGGTTACTTGGTAATTAGACTAACTGTGCGGGCCCCTCTAGCAGCAAATGGGTTACTATATTCTTTGGACAGCCTACATATCTTCATAAATCCTTAACAAAGATCATGTTTAAAACTGGCATTAAAAGTGAACGCTTGCTGACCTACAAGATTGCACCGACCTGGTCCTTTCAGCTATCGTACTTCATTGAGACGGTGTATTCCAGTGGTTTCCAACTTTTTTTTTTTTTAGTTAATTTACCCCAAGTGTAATTCTGAGGAACCCCCAACGCTCTCTAATAGCAACTCTGTGATCAGATGTATTGTAAATTCTTCTGTATTAGATACAATTTTCAAAAGACCAGTAAATTGCAGGGAACCCTTTAGGGATGCCCAGGGAACCCAAGGGTTCCTAGGAACCCTGGTTGAATAACGCTGGTGTTTTCAGTACTTTCAGCGTTTGTTGAATATGAGAACTGAAGTTGCCAATGTTTTGAGTAAGTTCTCGTGGATGTTCATTGGCAGAGAGAAGGCGAGCATGGTTATTCCTGAAGAAAGGGAAGGAAGAGACGATACAAACCCGGATCTTCAGAGAGATGCAACTTCTGCATCCACCTCCAGCGACACACGGAAAGCCGGTAAATATACCTTTTTTGCTTTTACCAGTGTACTGGCAGTGTTAGGATTTATTTATGCGAGGGCTTGTTTGCATGTCATTACCCAGAATCCCTGGCTGCGATGGAAGCATAGTACGCTAAGATAATGGGGGAAGGCAGGGTTGCAGACCTGTCTGAGATATGTGAATGTGTTCACAAGTGGTGATTTGCTATTTATGTCAATTCATATCACTGTGTATTTCTATTCTCAAAGTTGGCCATTAGCACCGCGTTTGCCTATTGCATTAGATTAAGCAAAACACTTGATTTTCTTGAATCTTGTTGGCTGTGTTAGTAACGGTCTCCCTCTTTCTTTGTCGAATATGTTATCTGACTGGGAACTACCAATTTCTTATTGGGATACTTTCTCTGCTGCTTTACATTATTCATTACGTTCATCAGCAGAGAACATGATTGTGGTTAATAGCTTGTCCTCGCTGCCTCAGGAGCCCTTCAGAAGCAGCTTGAGTGCCATTAACAGCCAATTTCCCTTACCCTTAACTAGGAGGCCAGCAGCAGAAGAATGTACAACACACCATCATTGTGGACATGCGCGAGTTCCGCAGTGAGCTGCCATCTCTTATTCATCGCCGGGGCATTGACATTGAACCTGTTACTCTAGAAGTGGGAGATTACATCCTGACCCCAGATATATGTATTGAGCGGAAGAGCGTGAGCGACCTGATCGGTTCATTAAACAACGGGCGCCTCTATACCCAGTGCATTTCTATGTCTCGCTATTATAAGCGCCCCATTCTTTTAATCGAGTTTGACCCCAACAAGTCATTCTCTCTCACTTCACGGAACTCTATTCACCAAGAGATCTCCGTCAATGACATCACCTCGAAAATCACCCTCCTTACTCTGCACTTCCCACGGCTGCGCATCCTTTGGTGCCCATCTCCTCACGCCACCGCCGAACTGTTTGAGGAGTTGAAGCAGAACCGTGCCCAGCCAGATGCCGCAACTGCAATGGCCATCACTGCCGATTCGGAGACCATACCAGAGTCTGAAAAATATAATCCAGGCCCTCAGGACTTCCTCTTAAAACTGCCGGGTATCAATGCCAAAAATTGTCGGGCCATCATGAATCACGTAAAGAGCATTGCGGAACTGACCACTCTATCTCAAGAGAAACTGTCCGAAATTCTTGGGAACTCCAACAATGCTAAGCAACTTTATGATTTCATTCACACGTCATATACAGAAGCTGTTTCCCAGGGTAAAGCAAAAAGGTGATAAGTGTGTGTGTGTGTGTGTGTGTGTGTGTGTGTGTGTGTGTGTGTGTGTGTGTGTGTGTGTGTGTGTGTGTGTGTGTGTGTGTGTGTGTATAATGTACACTCCACTGAAAATAGTATCTTGCCTGGGGACTGGAAAAGATGAAAGCAGGCACTCCAGGATAAAAAGGAAAAAGGTTTATTGCAAAACGATCAACGTTTCTGGGAGGGTAACGCCGATCACAGTCTTGTATAGATTCCATTTATTAAGAAAGTCCAAGTGTGCTTGTTCTATTTTGCTCTTATGCTATACATACCCTCACCTCCGTGACACTTTGGCACTGTGTACTATAGGAGTGCCTTACTTTCACGTGTGTGTGTGTGTGTGTGTGTGTGTGTGTGTGTGTGTGTGTGTGTGTGTGTGTGTGTGTGTGTGTGTGTGTGTGTGTGTGTGTGTGTGTGTGTGTGTGTGTGTGTGTTGTTATACTTCACCCACGACCCATAGTCTTGAGAGGAAGACACAGCACATACGAGTAAGTGGCCAAAGTGTATTTAAACAAGACCAAAAATCCAGTGTATATGTCAAAAGAAATAGGTGTGTGTGTGTATGTGTGTATACACACACACGTTATATGTTGTATAAATACATTTTGAAAATGGATAATCTGGTCTTCTACAAATGTATTAAAGAAAACCATTTTGTAAAATTGTCCAGCTCAAACGCTTTAGTTTTTTTGTTTGTTCTAAGCAACCTCTAAAAAGTTTATTATTATTCCTTGTAGGATACTGTATGAAATACTGCTAACACAATGAAGTTATAAAACACCCCTCTCCCCCTCCCATAGCCAGCTATTTTGTGCTAGCATCAGATTATGATGGAGACCGATGTGATGCTTTTTTTTTTGTCAGACTGCTACTACCTGGGTTTGGCATTGTCACACTTACAGATGTAGCTGTACAGGGGGGCGGGGGGGGCGGTGTTGCCGCGGTCAGGATTCAGCAGCTTCCCCCGGCAGAGCGAACAGTTAGTCTAACTACATCTGTAATAGAGTAGACTACGGGCGCTTTGCGTGGTGAGTTCGATAGTGAATAGGAAGTAGCCACACACGACCGTCTGCGGTATGTCCAGTCGTGTGATCTGTTGTCCGCTTCTACCACATTGTACACGCAAATAAAAGACAATAACTTGTTGCATTGAATTTTTATGTCTGAGTCTACAATAACGTTTTGTTTGTAAATATGCCTGGAATTTTAATAGATATGCGTGCTTAATAAAATGTACTTTAATTTCAAAAGTGGACTTGTTGGTTTGAATGTAAAATGTTATTACGATTTGGACGTATCTTCCTTGTAGCTGCAGCAGCCTTTAACAAGTTGAGTTTATATATGTAATATCTAGATATATATCTATATGTAGATATTAAATACAGTATATAAACTCTTAATTTGTGTTGCATTTTCTAATTCTTCCTTTGGGGGAAAAAATTGTGGACAACTCTTTGGACCGTGTTCAGTTGCAGGTTCAATACCACATGCTGGTAAGTTTTGCTAACTAAACACTACATTTTGGCATATCATTTGCCTATATATTTCAAGTCGCCGTGCTGCATTACTGTCAAATGAATTGCAAATTAAAGTGGCAATCAAGCAGGTTTTTTTACATTTACATTTTTTAAATACGGTTGAAGCAGGGGTCTCCGGAGCTGAACTTCTTTCATTTCAGATCCAGGAGCCCCCTTCTTCAGGAGATGCTTGCCTCTCCGTAAGGGGTACCGGTAGCCATCCCCATTATGGCGGCTCCGGCGGCCTGCAAGCCAATAGGAAGCTGTGACGTCATCAGGTTCGGCTTTCTATTTGCCCGCGTGACACTGGAGCTTTAAAACCCAGCTTGCTCACCCTGAGTGGCTACCGGCACCCCCTACAGAGGCAAATATCTCCCGAAGCAGGGGGTCCCCAGTACTGAAATGAATGGGGTTCACTTCTGAAGACCCCCTGCTTCAATCTTATGTAAAAAAAAAAAAATAATGTTTAAAAGATGATTGGATTGCTCCTGTGACCCTTAATCATTTAGGATCACGGCTTTACTTACCATAACTCTAATATGCCGTTTTTATGAATTGCCTAATTATGTAGCTTTCCTTTTTCCTGCTATCATCCATAAAAGTTTTTCATTTGTTGACTGATTCATGACAGCAGTATAAATTAAGGAATGAAAACTAGAGCAACTCACATTCTGTGGTAATAGTGCATTCATTTGAATATAAATCAGGTGACTTAACAGCAACAAGGTTGAAGATAAGGAATTATTTTATTCAACAACAAAATGTAGATTTAACATTGATTACACCTTAAAATCACAAACGTTACTTCAAATGAAAATGCATTACATTGTTGTATGTGGCTCACAATAAAACTGACCCATTTAAAAGTGCTCCTTTTGTTTTCTGAAATATTACCTGCATTTTAATTTCACTGGTGTGGTTGCTGCCTGTGTGTTTATAAACTTAATCTCACAATTGCATCATGTGCTCTTGAGACACACACACACACACGTGTCTCCTTACTCAACAATTCTGCGGCTCTGCCTTATGTTAAAGCATTCCCTCTCACAGCACCTATGGGGTAAATTCGATATAGTGCAAAGTGGATATTCAGGCTGGTTTTTTTTTTTTTTTGCTTCAATAGGAATTTTTGGCAGAAAACAGCCAAACGACCGCTTTAAACCATATACAGCTGAACCCCGTTATAACGCGGTCCTCGGGGTCCACAGAAGGAGACTGTGTTATAACCGGGATCGCGTAAATTTTGCTGCACGAGGACTTGCCGGCATCTGCATTTCTCTCCTTTCTGCAGCTCTCGCTTCTCCCTGCGGTAGACTTTGGAGCACAGCAGAGGGTCACATGACACACACATCCCCAGGGCCTAGACCATGTGGGAATTTTTTTTTTCCCCCTTTTTAAACATTCAATACTTTATTGCTAACGGACACAAACACACCCTCCTTTAATTGTAAAGGGCCAACATATTCCACAGCGCATTGGGGTACAGAGTTATGTATATAACAAACAGTTACATACAAGTGAGGACAAACATGAACAGATACAAAGACATAATGAGGGCCCTACTTGGAGAGCTTACTATATATATATAATATATATATATATATATATATATATATATATATAATGTAACCATGCTGTAAAATGGCTGCAGTCATCTCTCCTGCTGACAGTAAGGCCTGGTAAGTTATGGATATGCCAGCAGTAATCATGGAGGTTTGCCCTCACACCCTGGTGAGGTGCCCTATGTATGGATGGGAGTGGCCACAGGCTCTGACTCCATGGTTAGTGATGTCAGAGTTGTGTCAGCCCCCAGAGGATACATAAGGCACAGCACTGATCAAAAGTTAGTTCTTCTGGGGATTGATAGTTCAGAGATTGTTGCTAAGTAGTTGGAGGAGTTCAGAGTTGGTACACTACAGGACTAATGAGACTGTGACCAGGGACCTGGATAGACATCCCTACGGGGATAGGGAATCCCTACATTAGGAGGACAATACCTTTCAAAGGGAAGTACGGTGAACAATGGAGGGCTAATTACACCCATTGTGGAGGGCAGCTAGCCCACCGTACTAATAAAGATGACCTGGTTCAAGTATACCCTCGAGTGTAAGTGTGGAGTGATTACGCAGGGGGCTGCACCACAGAGGAGTTCCTCACCAGGACCATCCCCAAGCGGATGCTGGGATCCTGATGAGGTGGAGGCGCTGCACTGGATATAGGTAGGACTCAAGAACACTACCTCAGCTGCCTGTCTGGGTTGGCAATCCCCAACACAACATTATGCGGGAGACTCAGGAGTCCTGTTGCCAACAGGTGCACCACCAGACATCACACTGTAATGGGGACTGGTTAGACCACAGGGGCCAATATGAGATTGGGTGGGTCAGGCCAGTCCAGAAAACCCGTTACAAATATATATATATATATATATATATATATATATATATATATATATCTCCAATAAAGAATATCACTTGTAAGCACATTCACATGTCTAAGGCCACGTCCATAAAAGGACAAGCCGTGCTGAGTCGCGCGGACGCTCCGTGCTGAGCCCCGACATCCTCAATGAGGATGTCTTTAGAAGGGGCTCACGCGAGCGTCCGCAGGCGTGCTGACGAGTTGGATTTTTCAGCCGACAGCCAAGCTGTTTTTCAGCGTGCTGTCGGCTGAAAACATCCAATCGGCGTGAAGCAGCGTCAACGTCACAGCGCCGTGACGTTGACGTCGGTGCATCACGGGCGATTGGCCCAGCGACGTCACTGCCCCGCCTCCCTCTGCCTCCCCCCGCCTCCCGATCGCGGACGCTGGCTCGCCTGCATGGGCATGAAATCGCTCATGCTTGATCAGGTGAGCATCAGTGTCCGCGCGGCTCAGCGCTGCTCCACGTTCTATGGGCGCAGCCTTAGACAGGTCTGCACCCCTGCCTTTAAACCATTATCACTTAGCATACAGTGCTCCCACTGGCGACAGTCAATTGTTTTGTTTTTGAGCTCCGTCGCCAGGCACTATACGCGCAGCCTAAGACATGTGAATGTGCTCACAAGTGATATTCTTTATTGGCTATATGCTAACGGTTGAGGTTTTTTGTTGCCCTTTTCACCCACCATAACTTAAAATGTAATGTGTGTGTGTGTGTGTGTGTGTGTGTGTGTGTGTGTGTGTGTGTACGTGTGTGTGTGTGTACGTGTGTGTGTGTGTACGTGTGTGTGTGTGTGTACGTGTGTGTGTGTGTACGTGTGTGTGTGTCCACTATTTTATATTATACTTTTTTCCACATAACAACTATTGCATTATTAGTCCTAAATACAGCATTGCATACAGTGCAGCACTGTATAAGAAATATATATTCTTACACATATGTATATATACATACATACACGTAACATAGTGTATTATAATTGATATATAATATATTTCACATGCCTCTGATAACTGTGAGGTACAAGCAGTGGCAGCAGGAGACTGACAGAGTGACTACTGTACTAGTAACAATCTGATCCATGATAAAGACCGGTTGTCATACACATACCAGTGCAGGGACAACCATGGTCTCTCTCTGTGCCCGAGCCCAGCCCTGGTCCGGCCTGTGTGCTGTAAATACTCAGGGTTAGCTCTGTTCGTTCTGCTCCTGCAAACCCAACCTCCTCCTGTGCTCAGAACCCCTGCCTGCTGCTGCTGGGAGGAGAGGGAGGAGAGAGAGGAGGCAGCTGCACCTCCCTGCGCATGGCAAGCTGTGGCCAGGCAGAGGAGTACCAGGCTGACACCCAGGTAAAGACTGTATGCATACTAACACTCACAGCCTGCACAGCTCAGGCTGAGCCAGTCTCATTTTAACACGAGAGTCTAATCTGTATGTTAAGAGTAGAACAGATACGGATCTGCCGATGTGAGTTGTTAGATCACCAGAGTCAATAGTCATCTATTTACCAGCCAAGTTTTGCTGGTGAATCCTGAGAGCACAATCAGCTCTGGTAGCTGCAGCTTGTTATTTACAGTAATAAGAGTCCCTAAAGCCCTAGGATTTACACACACACAATGAATATGATGGAGAAAACTTCATAGCAGTAATCACAGGGTACTAGAGGTCATCACATAGTGAAAGTAGATCAGTGGTTTTCAACCTTTCTTTTTTATATAAGGAACCCTATAATTATATTGTAAAATTCTGTGGAACCCCAACCCTCTCTAATAGCGCGTCTGAGATCAGATGCATTGTAATAAACCCCAACCCTCTCTAATAGTGCGCCTGAGATCAGATGCATTGTAAAGAACCCCGACCCTCTCTAATAGCGCGTCTGAGATCAGATGCATTGTAATAAACCCCAACCTCTCTAATAGCGCATCTGAGATCAGATGCATTGTAAGGAACCCCAACCCTCTCTAATAGTGTGTCTGAGATCAGGTGCAGTGTAAGGAACCCCAACCCTCTCTAATAGCGCGTCTGAGATCAGATGCATTGTAAGGAACCCCAACCCTCTCTAATAGCGCGTCTGAGATCAGATGCAATGTTAATTCTTCTGTGTTTTGTACAAATTTCAAATGACCTGAGAATTGCTGGGTACCTTTTAGAGATGCCCGAGAAACCCAAGGGTTCCTAGCAACCCCTGTTGAAAAACACAGATGTAGATCAGGGAAGTGCAGACTTTTTGAGCTGCGCCCCCCTTCCTGCACCCCCTCGCTCTGGCGCCCTCTCACCTTGTTCGGCGGCGTCAAATGACGCCGCAGGGTGACGTCACGTGACCCGTTGCCATGGAGATGGGCGTGTGATGTCACTCCACATGGCACCGCGGCGTCATTTGATGCCGCGTTGCGTCCCTGCACGTCTTCAGAATCACGGTCATTTAGTTGCAGAGGCCTCACGCGATGCCCCGGCATTTAATTTAAATGCCTCAGGGAAGAGAGCGGGACCTCTGCAACCGCCCGCATCCCCCCCAAAAAAATCCAAATTCTTATATGATGTTATCACAACCTTGAGTATATTGTGTGCTGCTACCCAACTAATATTGTGATAAATAATTATATGCACGTGTCTTATACCTGAAACAGGAACTCCCTAAAAACCCTTCCTAATCCATATAGGAGTTAGGAATGGAGTGTTGTATAGCGGGATTCTCATGGCTGTGACGTCTGTTAAACAGACTGTCCCTCCTCCTGGGGTAGTGATTTACTTTTAGTGCTGCTGACCCTATACCCCAATACCCCAAATTGTGTGTTTAAGAATTAGCATCGCATTAAGGATTTTTGAAAGCCCCCCCCCCCTCCCACCCCCCCCCCAACTTGCTGCCTTTACCCCCCCCCCCCCAACTTGCTGCCTTAACTCCCCCACCGCCTCCCCAACCCCAGCAGCTTTAATTAGCTGAATATTCAGCAGCTGCTGGCAGGAATCCTGTACAATAGGTCCAGCTGAATGTAATGGGTACAGGACATAAAGAACACATACAGTACCTGCTAGCTAGGTGTACAGTTGGTGGGTATGGAAAGGTTCAGTCCAGAATAAGTATCCTTATGTTAATGTTTCAATGGAGAATTCCACCAGGCAGGAGGGGAATGAAGCGTTCTGGATTCCTTTCATTTCAAAGATGGTTTTGTGACATTCTGGAGTGCAGGGGTGCGCAAAAGGGGGGGCGAGAGAATTTCCAGGGGGACGTGGCAGCTACTGAGGTCCCGCGGTCTCCCCCAAGGCACTTCAAAGAAGTGCTGGGGGGGGGGGGGGGGACCAGGCGAGGCCTCTGCAGCGTCTCCTACCTAAACTTCGGCGATGCGTCGCCATGGTAACCGGGGTCACGTGACGTCGCATGACTTGACAACGTCATTTGACGCTGGAGCCCAAGAGGAGAGGGGGCGCGAGCCGGTAGGTAAGCGGGGGGGGGGGGGGGGAGAGGGGTGCGCAGGTTAAAAACGTTAGTATTAAAGTCACAAAAGGGGTCAGGAAAGTGGATAATTTTAGACTTTTTATTGGACCAACAGATACATGAAAAGTTACAAGCTTTCAAACCACACAGGGTTATTCAATCTATATATATATATATATATATAAGCCGGAGGTTTCCAGAGTTGAACCCCATTAATTTCATCTCCAGTGACCCGCTGGTTCCGGAGACACTTGCCTCCGTAGTGGGTGCCGGTAGCCGCTCCCATGCGGCTCGCGTCCAGTGTTCACATTACGGCCGCTTTTCAAAGCTCCCGCTGCCTGCGGGCCAATAGGAAGCCGTGATGTCACCCGGGGGGGGGGGGGGGGTCTTCCTATTGGCCCACGTCACCCGGGAGCTTCAAACAGCAGACCCATACTGGCACCCCGTTTTGAGGTACATATCTCCGGAATCAGGGGGTCCCTAGAGCTTAATTTAATGGGGTTCAGCTGCGGAGACCCCCTTGCTTTAATCCTGTATATAAAAAAAATTATAATCAACAAAATTGTGGGAATTGCTTCTTTAAAACCTGGATGATTTAATTGATTTATAAAAGGGAGGCAGCAGATATACTGTAGATGGAAACTTTTTGGTACACCCTATTTCAATATCTAGGTATCCCCCCAAAACAACCTTTTTCTTTAACTCCGATAACCATCCACACCGTAAATTATTGGGGACGTGATCACCAAAGCACCAACATATATTGATGCAATTGGACTCCAACATGAAACTGATGATGTTCAATCAATGTAACATCTGTCTGCGATCCTGAATATGTCGTCGTGTTTGGAAAAGTACTTATCCACTGGAGGAGTCGCTACTGATTTTGGCATGAAAGGAAATATGGTTGTAGGGCATGTAGAAGTGTCTTGATGAATAAGGTACTGAAGTATCCTGTCTATCGTTCATACTGCGTTCTACTTTATTTATTTTTTAGATGGAATTATGTCTCAGATATTTACACAAAACGTACAGAAGGGAAAGCGCCCAAAGGCCATATTTTTGGTTTATGCTTTTTGCTGCAGCCTTGTTATGTTACATGGAAATCGGATTAGTTTGCCACTACTGCGGCACACCCCGCCCCGTAAAATAAACACCGAACTGAGCACCTGTGGTTGTGTGACTCATTGGGCTATAGGCTGAATTGTAAACCTGTCTTTTAACCCTTTGAGTGCCGGAGAGGGGCTCAACGTACGGGAGTTCCACGGCCTCTCGGCCACGTGACTTCGGCAGACGGTTGCTAGGGAACTGAAGTCCACGGTTTTTCGCTGCAGGGCAGATCGCGCCACGCGCTCCCCGAGGACGTGATCTAAGCAGGAGGAACCAGCCTCGCGGGGCTCTCCGGAGTGCCAGTCCTCATGACGTAGTGACTATGTCCAGAGGTATCCAAAGGGTTAAAGGGAAATCGGCTTGCCGCTATTCCCCCGTCCACCCCCCCCCCCCCCATAGTTCCGGTCCTGTCTAATGATACAATGTAGCAGCCTTTCCAAAGCCCCAGCGATCAGGGATGAATTGGAAGAATCGAGGGTCACCAACAGGTCAGGATTTAAGGATATCCATGATTCAGCACCGGATTGAGCCACCTGTGGAATATCCTTAAAACCGGACCTGTTGGTGGCCCTTGAGGACTGGAGTTGGCCGCCCCTGATTTAGCCAATGCCAATATTAAAGGACCTTCGTGAAATGTTTTTAATATATCTTGGTGCTGTCTAAGTGGATCTGGGCCGTTAATCATGCCTTGAAGACCAGCAGCGAAGGAGTTGGCTGACCACTGGCTAGAAGTACTTTTTGAAAGTTCACAATGAATTGGAAGAAAAGGTTTTGGTGGTATTATAATGTAACAAGCATTTTTGTTTCTACTGTATAGCAATCATTTACAAAGTCCCTTACTCTTCTGAAACAGGCTCTGGCACACCCCTTTATGAGCCCTGCCCTCTCTCTAGCAGTGCACCAATTGTATCTAGTGACTGCCTGGTCACATGATCTTCCCTACAGAACTTTGCGTCTTAGGTCCTCTTCTGCTGCACAGACAGCCATTTAGTGAACCCCCGAGCCGAATCTTCGCCGATCGATCGGCAACTTAACTAATTTCTTATCATTGTGTGGATTGTATTGATGCTCATATTAAAGGGGGGGGGGGGTACATTGGACTGCTGCGTCAAAAGCAGTTAGATACTAAACACCTGCCCCTCTAGGTAAGGTGTACACCACTGACCAGGCAGAGGCTTAGCTCCTCCCCTTTTCTGCTGAGAGACAGGGTGAGGGGGAAGGTGATAAATAGGAGAGCAGAAGGATTCCAGCTGACAAATCCTGGGAGGAGAGACCAGGGAAGAATGTCAACTGTAAATAGCCAAGTTGGGGTAGGCGTCCCCTTTGTATTCAAGAGCAGGGAAGTGTTCTTATCTGATGTTAAATGAGGTGCTTCTATGTTGTTTCGGGTCAGGTATGAGCTCATGCACAACTGAGCAATTGCCAAATCTGAGGTTCTGAAACGGCAGTGACCAGGATTACGTTATAAAGCACAATACCTATATATAGTAAGTAATAATAAGTCTGCTTTATGTGAGTGGTTTCATGCCGAGTATTGCAATGCAAATATCCATGGCAACAAAAGTGTGCCCGTTTCAAACAATCGGTTACATTTTAGCAGCTTTCTTCCTGACTGCACTGGATATGGAGACTTCACGTAATAACATTGCTGGCTAGAAATCAATGTGTGTTGGTGAAATGTTTTCGCTATTTGGTAATTATATAGTGTTACCGGTATTGAATTTTTGTGGTTATTTTTTTCAAGGTGCAGTAATGTCTATAGAGATGGAGGAGCACAGGCAGCAAGTGTAGTCACGCGGCTTATTTAGATCAGACCTCCAAAATGTCTACAGCGTACACGCGGTCTAGGACATTTTGCCGCAGCCGTTTAGCCGCCACTAACCGCGCCGCGTGGACACTCGGCCGCTTCGCCACCGTGGTAAATCCCTTACCCTAAACCCCCCCTAATATTAACCCCTAGTACTAACGCTACCCCCTACCCTAAAAACATTCTTAACCTCTTATTCTAAAAGCCCTTACCCCCCCCACTAAAACATCTAACGTTAACACCCTACCCCACCCACTAAAACGCCTAAAGTTAACCCCCTACCCACTAAAACCCCTAAAGTTAACCCCCTACCCTAACTGCTAAAACCCCAAAAGTTAACCCCCTAATCGGTAAAACCCCTAAAGTGAACCCCCTACCCTAAACGTACCTTATCCTAGAAGCGGTTGGCGCCGGAGGGGCCCTCTGTGGCGACCGTCAAGATGACTTAGTCGCGACAAGATGGCCATGACCAAATGTCCGGAGTATTTGCCCACCTAAACAGAAACGTACAGGAAAAGTTGTGTAATATCAGAACTGAAGCCAACAAGGCACTAAAATGTATGATTTCTAAGCCTTGATTTCCATGTTGAAATATCGTATGAGAAACTAGTGACGTAAAAATCTAAATAAAGGCAAATTGAGGATCTAGACTGTTTCACTCAAATATTTGTGACCAAATTGGCGTGTGCTAATAAATACTTATAGACGGGGTCACCGCATGTCCCATCGCCCCCAGTAAGTGCTGGCTGCGCCCCCTCGCCCACCTCTCTCCCTCTGGATGAGGATATTTGTTCATGAACTTTACCCTTTTGCGACCTTGGGCAAGTCGCTTAATCCCTCTGCTTCAGGTACCACAATTAGGGGGTGAACCACCCTGTTCACTTAATTGTAACCATGTACTTGTCATCATAACTCTGTGCCCAGGACATACTTGCAAACGAGAGGTGACTCTCCATGTATTACTTCCTGGTAACACATTTTTATAAATAAATTGGAACCTCTTCGTATAGGGACACGTTGTGCCTGCAGAATACAGCACAGTGTACATTGTAGGCACTATAAAAGACAAAATCTTACTATATCCGCTGACGGGGGGAGAGCCAGGACAATTTTCCCAGGCCTGGCTGTCGATTCCGGAAGTTGGGTATCTTCCACGGTATTCTGCCCGGTTGGGTTTAGTTCCCTATAGCTATGCACAATGGAGTTCATGTTTCCCATTCCGAGAAAAGCCATATGGAGATGATACACTGTCATCGCAATTAGTGGACGCCTTTTGACTATAATATAGATACATCAATTGTCTGTCACGTTTATTTCAGTAAGAGGTCAATGAAAATTATTTTTGGTCCACTGGCACAAACGGGAAATGGACAGCTGGCGACTAATTTTATCACAAGCCGTGTGTAGCTGCTGTTTGATCTGGCTATCCTAGAATATTGGCATATAGAGAGGGACTGGACACAATAACAGGACATACTTGAAAACGAGAGGTAACTCTCAATGTATTACTTCCTCGTAAAATATTTTATAAATAAATAAAATAAGAATTTTACACACAAGTGTGTCCGTTTTTTGGATTTAAGTAATTGTATTTTTAATGTGAGAAGGGTTTTGCTTTCAATGCTCAAACGTTGCCTTCAAAGTATTGTTTCTTGCCGGCCCATTGATAACACCCCTTGTGTAACTCTGTTTACTTCAACAGGGTTACTGAATAGATTTGAACTCTGCAGAGGGCATCTATTGTTTGCGGTACCGTCTGTTGTGTGAAATCAACATGCTGTTTATGCATTGGTTACATTTTCTATTCTAACCGGTGCTGTGTTATCTTGTTTGTTTTATCTCTGGTAGAAGCAGGAATTGTTGGGTGCCATCAAACCTTATTTTCAAGGAGCAGCTCTTTTGTTAGTTACTACTTTCCATTAGTGAGTCAATATAATTTCAAGGTTATGTGTTAGTCACGTCGGAAATTGCAGGCGCTTTAGTCAAAGGCCTTCCTCAGGGTAATCTCTGCTAAGTGAATCTCTGACTGTGGACAGCGCATGTTTTTTTTTTTTTTTTTAATTCTTTATGATACAAAAGCTTTAAAAATAATTAAATGGAAGGAAGACCTCCCACCTCTTCCGGTTCTAGAGGTGCGTGGTGGTTGGTCTTTAATAATAATAATAATAATATATATATTAGAGGGTTTCTGCTTGTTCCCTAATAATGTGTAGCAACACTTTCATGTTCTTTATGTCGCTAAGCAGACTGACTCCCAGGCACCAGCAGAATTGGGGGCGGGGGGGGAGGGAGCGAGAAAGGGGGGGCGGAAGTCCAGTCTTCATAGGGAACACTATATTTTAATGAACACGGGAAGATTATTCCCAAGGCATTGAAGTTCTCACCATGCAATTCTGGCATTTCAAGTTAAGGGTCAATGTCACTTTGTTTCAGCTCTTGTGGAATGAGAATCTCATTTAAATTTTCTATATTTAAGGGTTCTGTATACGTGGGTAAATCATTCTAGTAGAAAAGGACCCACACAGATTAAGTTTGGGGGCCGGGTTCTTGTTGGTGACATTAGGTACATTGTATTGGAATGAATCTTTAGGGTGCACTGTGGACATTCACCGGACATCACGAGGGCTGTCCCGCTGGTGGCTCTTTTGCCGTACAGAGGTTATCACTTCATTTGTTTTCTAGGTGAGGTCACGTTCACCATTAATCTAGGAGCTGTGGACGCCATCAGAATGTAAGAGGAGGACCCTCTTCTTCCACTTGTGTCATCTGGCCACGTCGCAACCATGTGGTTACTACTGTACTGTGCACAGAAGCAGCTCGCACCTCAACTCACAACATGAGTAAGGCCGAGCTCATTGTGCCAACCTCACGACGTGGCGTGTGCGCGTCCGCGTTTGCGCGCCTGTCTGCTGGGCTATGTGTGCTGATCCCCAGCAGCCTGAATGACGCGACTTGTAGGCGGGGCCCAGACATGGGTAGGGTGATTCTTGTGTTTACATTTCACTCATTGGCTGGCGAAATACCCGTGACGCGGCCGCCGCACGAAATGACAACTTGAGTTGTCTCTCTCAAGTGCAGCAGCGTCAACGCTGTGCTTCGCTGCCAGGAGTCCTTTATAGTCAGAAAACTCTTATACAACAGCATTAAAGAGTGCCGAACGTGCGCACGCACGTGAACAGCGCATAGCAGGCGCAGTGAGCGGGGCCTAATATGTAGGGGTAGACTCGCTAGTTGATGCTTGTGCTGGACTTTCACACGTTATTCATGTCTGTTCCTGGAGTGTCTGTGTGTACATAACATCACCCGGCTCTTGTTTCCCTTAGAAGTAGCTCTAAGGTTTCCCTAGTGAAACATTGAGTGCTGTTGGATACCATAACAAGCTGAAGCAAAACGGGTCTCCTACGGAAGGCTAAGGCGCTCATTCATCCCGTCTGCAAGCTGCCACTCCTTAGTGAACTTTACTCCTATAAACTCAGCTTGCAGTGGCTGCTGAACTGTATAAGCCTGTGCAGGTTTAGCATGGGGCCAGACTCTGAACTAAACATACTGGAACTTCTTTCCGTGTATGATAAACAAGTCCTGTTGTGTTCGCCGTGATTGTGGTCCCGGAAGAAGCAGCAGTCCGCGCCGATCGCCTTGTTTTACATATCATTTCGTTAACCCTTTGAGTGCCGTAGGGGTTGCGGCCCCCAGAGCGCCACGGCCCCTCCGACACTCGTGAACACTTCGGTGAACACTCCATCACCGAAGACAGAACGGAAGGGGCGGTCCTCCTCCTTCTGTTCCTCCTCTTCCTCATAGATCCTGCACAATGCAGCCTCCCCTGGAAAAACGAGCAGGAAGACCATGACGTAGCTGCTATGTCCTTGGGCCCCTGATGTTCTGGGCCCCATGACATAGCAGCTACTTCTATAATGCACCCAATGGGTTGAGAGACCTTTTCTTGCCGTTTCCAATGCTGTTTTTATTATAGGAATCCGATGCTATGTTCAGGAGATATAAGAGTTTCGAATATTGTGTCGGGGTGGTTAAAACTGAAGCTCTCCCTAGAGCCCAGTGCAATCCAAAGGTTAACCAAATAACCTCCGAAGCTAGTGATTAAGAACATCATGATTTGTAACACTAAAAGTATTCTTATTTAAGATCAGGGCATTTTAAGAGTTAAACTCATACAGGCTTCTGGGGGAGGTGATTGCTGCTTTAAAATATTATGATTAAAACAAATCTCTATGGAATCAGTGCGATTTTGTTTTTTGTTGCAACTCTGGTGCTTTATTCTTACTCCAGTTTTGTTGTCGTGAGACTTGTGATAAATAGCACCTTTAAATATGAATGAATTGGCACATACTGACACATGGTACGGAGGTCACTGCCGCCATATGCTCACAATCTAAAGGGATGAGAGTTAGACTAGAAATACATGATTTAGGGCAGGGGGCTGTCTAGCACTTCTAGGGGGGGGAGCATTGTGCAGGGATGGGCAACTCCAGCCCTCAAGGGCTACCAACAGGTCAGGTTTTCAGGATATCCCTGCATAATGACTGAGTCACCTGTGCTGAAGCAGGGATATCCTGATAAACCTGAGCTGTTGGTAGCCCTTGAGGACTGGTGTTGAATACTCCTGCTCTATACCATGAAATGCTGTGTGATTTTATATATAATAATAATAATCTGTGTGTGTTTGTGTGTGTGTGTATGTATGTATGTATATTATATTAATATTACACACTTACACACTGCAAGTTCAATTTAAAGATCCCATGGAACATCTGTATATGTTGTGGCAGATTACCGTCCATTATATTACTCAGGGCAAGTGGCACAGGTCCCATTTCTACCCTTGTCACATGCACATCAGGGTAATGGCATGAATCCTTCTCCAGATGTTTTCAGCTATGGTTTGCTGTTTGTTGCAGGGCTTCCTTCCTTATTATGTGTTACTTTCTCAGCACATGCCCTGTTCTTTGTTTCGAAAAGCGCCGTTCCCCCAAAACATTCTTTTCCTAGCTGCTTTTGACCTGCAGTGGAATGTTAAGGCTGCGTCCCCAGTACGTTCTACAGCGCACGCCTCGGCGAACAAGTTCCACTCTCAATGGGGCTGGGCCCAGTATGTGCCTTTGCGCGCATTCGGCAGCCGCTCCCTACTACCAGATTTTCAAAAGACCTCCAAATTGTATTTACAGCTTGCGACGGAGGGGTGGCCACGCCCCTGCCGGCGGTTCAGCCAATGCGGGCAAAAACCATCCGCGTGAGGTCATGGCCACGCCCGCTGCAAAACCCCCACCACGCCCCCCCCTGTCGCAATCTCCTGCATCTCACCGCGGGGAAGCGCTGTGCACGCGCCATCACCCCGCCGGGCACACGTGCTACAGTGCCGACTGGGACCACGGCCTAACATGGCAACCTGGGCAGCGTAATCTCCCCTCGTTCCATTCCACCAGGCAGCACCAAACTCCCTGTGTTATTACCACATTGTGGCAGAGTAAATGAGTCCTTTAGTAATAGGTGATATCTTTTTTAATTTTTTTATTTGGACTAATAATTGATATTATAAGACGCGCTATTTCTATTGAATACATTGTTACACAAAGCTAATTTTTACAGTAGGATATTTCTCCAACATTTCAGACATCCGATCACCATTGTACGTGCTCAAAAACATACAGTATTAACATAAACATATTTTAGAGCGTGTGTATGTGTACATATACATTTACACACACCTACATCTATATATAATCTACATCTATACATTCTAGTTGGATACAAGTACCTTGGTTTTTCGTTAGATTATGCACCTAAATTCATTGTAATTTAGGGTTAAAAAGGAATTGATGATCTGTCTCTCTCTGAGTTTCTTCTTTTTCTATACATGATACTGTTAGATTTTTCTGCTCAATGTTCTGTGCGTCCGGGATTGTTTTTATTCTTATTGTTATTGGTCTCGCGATCCATTCATGCATCACCCAGCCATTAGATACCCCATAACTATGGATCAGTGGATCTCTGATTTTTTATTTGTATCTCTCTCTCCACATTTCTCTAGAGATTATTTCTACTACCCAATGTGAAATTAGATGAATCTCACTTTTAATAATTGTGACTATCTGCCTGTTGGTACATCATCTAAGAGTTCATCCGTTAGAGAGAGAGATAGATAGATATATATTATTATTATTTATATATTTTTTTAAACATTTTAATTTATTTAGATTAAGCATAGGGTGTACAACGTATTTAGGTAACTATCACACATTAGTTACATCCTTTGATCTATAGGTTATTTCACATTTTCAATGTGTTTTTAGATTCATCACCATTTTTTATTTTCATTTATATAATTTTTGCTATTTGCCATTAAAATTGGATTGTTTTTTTAATTAAATATTATGTATCCGCATAATAATTTTAACACCTGTGTATAATGGTTTGATATAGGATGTAGTGATACGGATAGGATTAATCCGATTGCCAATTCTTGGAGTCAGGAAGGAATTTATTTTTCCCCTTATGAGATATCATTGGACGATATGGCACTGGGGTTTTTTGTTTGCCTTCCTCTGGATCAATAAGTAAGAATAGATATAGGATAAAGTATCTGTTGTCTAAATTTAGCATAGGTTGAACTTGATGGATGTACGTCTTTTTTTCAACCTCATCTACTATGTAACTATGTATGTGTAACCTTTGTCCATCTTGGGCTAGTGTTGCTTTAAGAATCAGCTTGACTATTGGTTACCGCGGCAATCGCTGGGGCTTAAATACTCCCATGAGTCCATGCTGTTTATACATGAGGAAGTCGCAGAGACGCGACAAAACGCGTTGGGCGATTCTGGAACCTGTGTCCCTTGGAGTTTTCAAGTTCAGTTGTTGAGACATGTTCTGGATCCATTCCTATCAGCTGGGCAGACATCGGAGAGCAGAGTGACCGGACAATCATCCGTGAGTGTCCCTTGGGCTTCCTACCGCAGAACTTCCTATCAGTTGTTGCATACTTATTGTACAGGATGTGTATCTGGATCTGCTAGATGAGGCCTCTACACAGAGCACAAGGTTTTTCCTTGGAGCTAGTGACCGTATACCTAGGGTGATCATATTCTTCCAGGGAAAAAACGGGACGCATGCGCGAAAAGGCGAGCACTGACAGCACATGCGCCAACGGAACTTGCAATCCGCGCCTCAGCGAACGGAGATTGCGGATGTGTGGCAGGTGTTTTAATGCAAAAAACAGTGAAATTATGCACCAAAGATTGCAATAACTGTGATAAGTAATAAGATATAGCGAGAAGTGCAAATAAAGGACAACAATAGGCCACTACTGCAGTATATACAAAACCTTCGTGCAGGGAATATACAAGCAGCTGGCTGCTTAACCACACAGATGTCTCAGCATCTGGAGAAGCTGCAAACTAAAAGGAAGAAAAGCGCACAACTCATAGTGTAGTAAATAAAGTAAAATATATTAGTGATGATATCAAGGTAAGCATCGCACGTACAAAAAGAACATTCTTTCAGGCATGTTATGCAATAACCAGCATGGTGTTACCACGGCTGGGCCGGACGCCCACAGGTAGGTACCGTCGTCAAACACTTCAGAAGTGGTGAATAGGTCTCCGTCACCAGATGCTGTGGGGATAGCGTCCGTGATGACGTCACTTCGGGGTTCCAACCCGTATGTGAACAATATTGGAGTCCAAGGGATCCAGAGAGGGGGCACGGCCAATAGTTTAACTGCACAGGTAGCTGCCAACCGCATATGATTGCTGCTAGCGGAGAGCTATATTAAAGCAAATACAGTAGTGAAATACTAATGATTTTATCATCTCGTATCACTTCAATATATGCAGTGGGTTCAAGTTTTTATTATACACACTATTAAGTTTTCATATATGCAATATTTGAATGTACCAATCTCTTATTCATTGCATTCTTTTAAACACATTATTGGTAAAATGTTGACGTATGCACCTTTTTTTTTTCTTTTTGTAAACCACACACAGACGTACACGTACATACGTATATTAGTCCAGGCTTAAAGCAGCAGTCTGCACTGATTGCCATTTCCAACGCATTTTTTTTATATTAATTTTGTATTTATTCATTTCATTTTATTTATTTTTAATACGGTGCTGTAAGTGTTTGAAATATTAAGTGGGTCAAAATGGCGTACTCGCCGTAGCCGAGTGCAGTCTAAAGGCTGCCGTGGTAACCACAAACGTTAGAGATTCGGAAAATCATGGTTTTTAACACTAAAAGTGTTTTGGTTTTTCTTTTAAAGCGCAGGACATGCTCAGAACTCACAGGGCTAACATTCTGAGGTAAATTCCTAGAGGCTTCTGGGGGATTGCTGCTTTAAGCCGGGGGGGGGAGGGGGGGTTCTAGTGTTTTTCTTCAGTCATCACCACGCTGCTTCTGACTGCAGCCACTAAGCTAATCTGTGTTGGAACTTTTTACTTCATGAGATATATTTAGTACGGGGTCATGACAGCCCGCTTTTGTTTTAGGCGTTTTGTGCACTGGTTGTTGGAACAGGATCTAATGATGGGGTCTGCCGATTCACAGGGGCTAGGGAATGGGCCAAGTTTTTTTTTTCTTTCCGCCAATAATTTCTATTTGCATCTTGGCAAGAAAATATTACTGTTTTTGTTTTTTATTTATTTTTTTTAAAGGTGCAATTTATTGTCTTCTCTTTTTATTTTTTTGTAGTCAAATTTTATTCTAAATTTGCAGCTTTATACAATATTTCAAAACACACCGAACATTGCAAAGACAACATTCAGTTTTGCTCCATGAAATCACCTATACATTGTATATTGCAGTTATCTCAACATAACAATAGAGTGATTCAATCTAAAAGTGAAATAAAAATAAAAACAAGAAAAACAATCATAGACGCCCCTGATCTTTCTTTAAAGCTGCAGTCCAAGCAATATCTTACATGCATGTGTTTTATTAATAAATCAGATATGTACTATGAGAATACTTGTAGCATTTTTTTTTTTTTTTTTAAACAACTCTGAATTACATTTTTAATGGGTTGGGATATATTCATTTTTGGGGTGGTCGTCACCAGCAATGACTTTTTAGTGATTATCTTGGCTTGAGTGTTTCTCAACTACAGTGCTGGGGAACCCTTGCGTGCCAAGGGGAAATCAGCTGGCATTTCAACGGGCATCTATCGTGCTGCCTGGAAACATGGAGGCTATGATCTGCTTCTTCTTTCTCAGCCTAGCATGCAAGAGAGAGAAACTGACATGTTTTGAGGTGTGTGCGCGCGCGTGTGTGTGTGTGTGTGTGCGCGTGTGTGTGCGCGCGTGTGTGTGTGTGCGCGTGTGTGTGTGTGCGCGTGTGTGCGCGCGTGTGTGTGTGTGTGTGTGCGTGTGTGTGTGTGCGCGTGTGTGTGTGCGCGTGTGTGTGCGCGCGTGTGTGTGTGTGCGCGTGTGTGCGCGCGCGCGTGTGTGTGTGTGTGTGTGCGCGTGTGTGTGTGCGCGTGTGTGTGCGCGCGTGTGTGTGTGTGCGCGTGTGTGTGCGCGCGTGTGTGTGTGTGTGCGCGTGTGTGTGTGTGTGCGCGTGTGTGCGCGTGTGTGTGTGTGTGCGCGTGTGTGTGTGTGTGCGCGTGTGTGTGTGTGTGCGCGTGTGTGTGTGTGTGCGCGTGTGTGTGTGCGCGTGTGTGTGTGCGCGCGTGTGTGTGCGCGCGTGTGTGTGCGCGCGTGTGTGTGTGCGCGTGTGTGTGCGCGTGTGTGTGCACGCGTGTGTGCGCACTCGCTCATGGAAGTTGGATGCACTCCCACTGAAGAGCAGTGGTGTCCCAAGATTAAAAAAATTCTTCAGGGCTGCCCCTGCTCAAAAAAGGTATTTTTGCAGCCAAATATATCCATCTCGTTATGCATTTGACACAAACACTACAGGCTCAGGTGTGTTCCCAGGTATCTCTCCACATGTTGCATAGAGGTGTGTTGTGGGAGATAAATAAGAAACTGCTCCGCCCCTTGCTCATTTTATTCAATCCCATTCATTTTTGATGGAGGTGTAATCTTCTTCAGCATTGGGAAGCAGCTTCATCACAATATATTGAGTTTTATATAGCAAGCGTCGGTGTTAAATGTCAGAAGTTGCTTTAATAAACATTTTTTATATTTGATACAAATCTTTTTATTCATAGAAGTTTATGCTGCGTCAGAATTGGTGGGCATCACGGGGCAGAAAATTATAATGACCGGCACAAAAATAGCGTTTGATACATTTCCTTGTGCCGTTTAATTAAAATAAACAAAGGTTTGAAGACGGTGGGTCTCCGGAGCTGAACTGTGTTAATCTCCGCTCCGGGGACCCCTGTATCTAGAGATACCTCTCTGTAAGGGTCCCGGTATCTGCAGCCGGGGAACTTTGTGTGCCTAACGAAATGGAGACTTTAGTCTGGCGAGCCAATAGGAAGCCATGACATCATCAGTTGTGGCTTCCTATTGGCCAGAGTGACCAAGACATTTAAATCGCACAGGGATACTGGCACTCCCTACTGAGGGAAGTAATATCTCGGGGAGCAGGGGGTCCCCAGAGCTGAAATGAACACAGTTCAACTCCGGAGACCCCCTGCTTCAATCCTTTAATAAAAAAACGGCAAACGCAATGCAGCACGTAGTGAGTGAGGCTTCAACATCCATTGTTGTCATTATCCAGATTGCTCACTGAGAACTGGTAAGATAGGTGACAAGTAGCTTGATACAGTGATGCTTTAAGACAGGTTCAAAATTCCTCTCAGTGCTCCGCTGCCTTGATGCATAAACCCTGGTATGTGCTAGTTAGTATCTAGAGCCTGTTGAAGAAGCTAGCAATATTGAATGTCATGTACTGTATCAATGTGACATTTCATGCACCCAATAATACTTCCACTCTGTTAACACCTGATTTGTATTTCACTAAGATGGGATGTTTCTGTTTTGCATCCGATTCCATTGGGCACCAAGGTAAAGAGTAATTGGTTCATCAGTTCTATATGTGTTGATCGTTTTATTGTTGCATACAAATCAACGCAACCTAGGCAGGCTGGTAAAGCAATGTTTATTTGTTGCTAATTCTTAATGACCATGGGAAGACTGCTGAGATTAGTGGTTTTTCGCCCCATGCATAAATATGGACCTCACAGAACTATTTAATTATGGGGGAATTCTGAATATACATTATTCTAGAGTCCACAGCTCCGTTTCCTAGAAGGCAGTGGCAAGAATGAAGACCAGTGTCATCATATGCTGTTGGCAATATCCAGGGCTACTAATTACTGCAATTATTTCTCCATCAATAACTACCTGTCTACTTTAGAAACAGGATTCACTGTACTGCACAGAATTTCCTTGTGGGCATCCACTTGAAACATAGTAACCCAGATACTGTACTTACATTTAACACACTGTACTTTAGCAATTTGAGTTACAAACCCATGGATTTCTCTGGATAGTTTTGCTAAATGCTGTATACAAGAAGGTAGTTTCTCTTTTTACATACTGTTTACTCTAGCTGTATACTAGTGAAAATATTATTTAACAGGGGCATGTTTTGGGAGCATAATCAGATATAACTTAAGTGTCACATAAAAGAATTGTAAGTTCATGATCAGATAATCAAAAATCAGTCATATTATAAAGTTCATATTCTTTGTGTTAATCACAGAAAAATGTGGGTTATTGATGCATGAACGCACTTAATGTCTTGTAGCACAGATAGCGTTATGTAAAGTACGACATTAAGACTTAAGTAGATCAAAACCAGCTCTGCCACAGGCTTTAACCAATGTTTAATGCCATTTTCTCTGTGCCTTTTATTATTTGGAAATGCCAACCAGATAATTATAACTGAGCAGGTAATATTGCTGTTTAGCTATTAGCATCAGTGTTATTCCCAAAGCTCATAATCATCTAGAACAGTGGTGCTCAACGCCAGTCCTCAACCCCCCCCCCCCCATCTCTCTCCCAACAGGTCAGGTTTTAAGGATATCCCTGCTTCAGCACAGGTGGCTCAATCAGTCCCAGCTTCATCACAGGTGGCTCAACCAGTGGCCCAGTCTTTGACTGAGCTACTGATTGAGCCATCTGTGCTGAAGCTGGGATATCCTTAAACCCTGACCTGTTGGGGGGGGGGTCTTGAGGACTGGAGTTGAGCATCACTGTTCTAGATCAGGGGTGGCCAACCTTTTCTTACAGAAGTGCCAACATATGGGCACAAATTGTATGCCGGACCGCTGTCCTACTGCCCCCGACATCCAGTTTAAAGTAATAGCCAAACATAAACTAAATGACACCTAACATAAACAAGGATTAATAAAAACATTAAAATATTACAAACTGGTTTGTTTTTTTGAGGAAAAGAAAAAAAACTTGAAATCCTAGCTTAAAAAAAAAAGAAAAGAATCTGAATTTGAAATCTCATTGTAATCTCTGAATTTGGCATTTCAGGTAACGGTTTCTCAATATTCAAATTGATTTCCGAGGGGGGGGGAGCAGAAGCAGACGGCGGCCACCGGCGCGTCTGCCAGTACAGATCTGTACTGTAGCAAAACGTCTGCTCACAAAACAAAGATGGGGGAATAACGTATTTTATTTAAATTGATTTATTTGATGTTTTGAATTGGTAAAGATGTTATTAAAATTGTGTTCATTTTCAAAATGTATGTTAATTTACATACGTTTCCCCTGTCATATTTTTTTTATTTGAAGTATTGTTCCTTGACTTAATCGAAAATGGTTTTATTTATTTTTTTTGCTCCGTCACCAGGCGGGCCATTTCCAGATGCCATCGCAGGCCACAGGTTGGCCACCCCTGCTCTAGATTGTAAGCTCCCCGGAGCAGGGCCGTCCTTAACTCCTGTATCTGTTCGCACTTGTCTGCCCTTATTTCTATATCCTTCAGTTTGTCATATACATAACTCTGTACCACCATTTTATTTATTTATTTATAAAATGTGTTACCAGGAAGTAATACATTGAGAGTCGCCTCTCGTTTTCAGGTATGTGCTGGGCATAGAGTTGAAATGACAAATAGTACATGTTTACAAATACAGTTACATAAGTGAACAGGGTATACATTATATACAAGACATGGCATGCACGGTTAAAGATATATATTATGGGCGTATGTAACAGTTACAGACCAGATTAAAATGTGAGACAGCCTTAGATTTGAAAGAACTTAAACTGGTGGTGGATGTGAGAGTCTCCGGTAGGTTGTTCCAGTTTTGTGGTGCACGGAAAGAGAAGGAGGAGCGGCCGGATACTTTGTTAAGCCTTGGGACCATGAACAGTCTTTTGTACCGCGCTGCAGAGTATGTTGGCGCTTTACAAATGACACATTACTGTTGGAAGTACAGTACCATCATTCACCCAGTAGCCCAAGCACGCTGCCTAGGGGTCACACTCGACTCCTCTCTCACATTCTCTTCTCACATTCAAATGTAGCTAAAACCTGTCATTTTTTCCTCCGCAATATTAGAGATACGCCCTTTCCTCTGTTGCTCTACTGCTAAAACTCTGACACAGGCCCTCATTCTCTCCCGTCTCGACTACTGTAACCTCCTGCTGTCCGGCCTTCCTGCCTCCCAAGTGTCTCCCCTACAATCTATCCTAAACACTGCTGCCAGAATCACTCTACTCTTTCCTAAATCTGTCTCAGCGTTTCCCCTGCTGAAATCCCTCTCCTGGCTTCCTATCAAATCACTCATCTCGCACTCAATTCTCCTCCTCACTTTTAATGCTTTACACTCTTCTGCCCCTCCTTACATCTCAGCCCTAATTTCTCACTATGCACCATCCTTGCGTTCTGCTCAAGGATGTCTTCTTTCTACCCCCTTTGTATCTAAAGCCCTCTCTCGCCTTAAACCTTTCTCGCTGACTGCCCCACACCTCTGGAATGCCCTTCCCCTCAACACCCGACTAGCACCTTCTCTATCCACATTTAAGACCCACCTTAAAACACACCTCCTTAACGAACAAAGCATATGAGTAGCTCCATGGCTGATACTTTACACCTCATACATTAACCTTGGCCCCCTGCAGACGCACTTACCAGAACACCCTCCTACTGTCTCTGTACGTTCTTGCTACCACCAATTAGATTGTAAGCACTTCGGAGCAGGGAATCCTCTTCCGAAATGTTACTTTTATATCTGAAGCACTTCTTCCCATTATGTGTTATTTGTATTATTTGTTATTTATATGATTGTCACGTGTATTACTGTTGTGAAGCGCTATGTGCATTAATGGCGCTATATAAATAAAGACATACATACATAAAAGGACAATAATTATAGTGTAACACCTGGTGGAAATTGACTGACTGTGCTACGCATACAGAAGGTATTGGGTAGAGTCAAAATCGACCCAAAAAAGTCTGTTAATAGTGGTAGCGCAGAATTAATTTGCGATGTATCAACCATTTGACACAGCACAGATGTTTCATACTGTATGGTAACAAAATGTATTATTTTTACAGTAGTGCCCTATTATTTATAATAGGCATAATCATTTATATTTACTAAGACTAGTTATAAAGAAGAAATACACGTTATTCTGTTTTTTTTTTTAAATTTAACTTGTATCGCCCTTTTTATGAAGATTTGTTCCAGTTTTTAGCACTAAAATGTTAACGCACAAAATAATTGAAATAAGATCTTAGTACAGAAACATTATAGTTCTACCAAGTCATGATGTTCCCCTGACAAAGGTCTGATTAGGCATTTGTGTCGGTGCCAGGCAATAGTAGCGACACATAGTCCCTCAGGCTCATTTAGTCTTGGGAGTTTGAACCCCTGGCTTCTGAGGAGGCCTGTTTCATTTCCTACAATCCCCTGTGTCACTATTAGTCATGCAAGGTGAGTAGTAATAGGGGAACATGTTTTACTTAATGATGCTCTTCCACTAAGGACTTCATTGAATTAATGACCGTTACATGATTAACGGGGGGAGGGGGGGGAAACAGATGTGTTCTTGCATTCTTTTTATAACGATTCCCTGGCAATGTTTTTAACATTTGCAGCGCCAGGGATCCAGCGGCAAAGAATCCAAAGATGGCGGGCGTACTCTACTCCTTTTCAAAATGGTGGTTGGTGCTCTAGCAGGAAAGCGGAAAATCCCTGCACCAGAGTGAAACCAGACGCCCGGCACTTCCCTGTCATGTGATCGCTTTTGCAGTGATCACATGACGCGGTGTAAGGCGGCGAAGTGAAGGGAGACCCACTTCTGTTTTTGATTGGGCTGGCTGCTCCGTCAGAGCCCAATCACCCCCTAAAAAAGTAGCATTTGTCCATGATGTACTTGGTACAGCATAAGGGCCCCTGACATGCCCGGGGCCATGACGTACCACGTACATAACAAGGACACTCTAAGGGTTAAACGCTGTGACATGACTTTGAAGGTACATTTTGTTGCCCCTGTCTATACCTCGTCTTTATGCTGGTTTGTTTGACATAGAGGAGGGGTGTAAAGATGTGATGACTTTAGCATTGAGATGGAGAAATTTGATTTATTTACATAGCCCCACATGGCAATTAAAAAATATCAGACACGTATAATAAGTATATTTATAAAGGCGTCAGTCATCTAACTTTAATTTATGTAACATATCACTGTCAAGGATTCAGTTTGATCCTGCACTAAAAACTACATGGAAGCATGCCGGAAGGACCCTCACCTACCAGCGTATTCATAGCTGTACCAATCTAGGGGTCTACTGTATGTATCGATATAGAGAAAGGTGTATGTTTTGACTCACTGTTCCGATTTTTTATCTCTTACATCCAGCGCAGAATTTTAGACGTGAACTTGATGTCGAGGTTTTTTTGAGGAGCAAAAAGTGGTGCACAGAGACGCAGAATGTGATACATCTCATTTTTATGTGTCCACCATGTAACTCTACCCAACTCCTCCTACTGACCCACCCAAAGGTGCAGATGTCACAAAATTGGAGCAAAAATGCTTTGATACATAGGGGCGGGTTGAAAATGTCCTGGTTTTCCTCCAAATTTGCCTTGATACATACACCCCATTGCATTCTGAATAAGGGGGTGGGGGGGTTGAGAGTGGGTTTATTCTGTAACACTCTTGCAACATCTTTATAACACCTCTGATATAAATGTGTTTTTGTTGCTGCCGGCATTGTCCATGTTATGGAGTACTTTGATACAATGGACTCTGAAAATGTTCCAGTTTTGCACCAAAATTGCCTTGATACGGTGCAATGAGCCCATAGTTTAAACTCTGGACGGATGTGCAGTTATTAAGTGCTCTAAAAAATAACATCGTTGTAGTGATGGTAGTCATGTGGTTGATTCCAAATTGTGTGTGTGTGTGTGTGTGTGTGTGTGTGTGTGTCTCAAAAACAGAATACATTCCCATCAGTTTAGGAGCCAGTAAGTGCAGATTCGTAGAAACATTGAGGTTTTCCCTTAGGCCGCTTGTGCTAAATGGTATTTGCTCTCCTAGTAGGATATTGAGTAACACAGCTGCTGACAATGTGTGTATATCTTGTGTAGGGATAGTAGTGGATTATAATAAAGTAAAAGCTGAACTGCATCCAATAAATGTTTTCAATAGCCCCCGGTTCATTGCGCTCTTTACTTAGAAAGGGTTATCCGTGTTCCCCCCCCCCCCCCCCCACTAATGGCAGGTCCAGATGTAGGGCGTGGCTCCCTGCAGCGCACAGGCACCATATCTTTCTGGAACTCTTGCGTTCTACGGTACATAGCTTGCTCCTGTTACATAGTGTGTACTAGGCATGCTCATTCCACGCAGAACTCTACAAAGCGTTAACCATCAAAGCTCTGCATTCATTTCACATCTGAAGTGAATATACAGCCAAAATATGACCTTGAGCAAAGTAACCTCGGTTTTCTCGATCCTTCCATAGTGAAGGCGAGGATCGTGTCAACACGAGTTCAGCACCAGACACCATTTACATGGGGGGGGTCCAGGGGGTTACGCAGTGTATTTTTCTAACCTGAAGGGCGATGAACCCCAAAAAAGAATATCTCCAGAATGCATGAAGAAATAAGCAGTGAGGACGGCTGTAAAGTATTTAGACATGGTTTATATCTTGGGTAAGTACAGTGCAAACAATGTTTTTTTAATAGCTTAAAGCTCACATTTTTGGGGTGTGACTTCTGCCTCCCTTGATATTGAGAGACACAGGGCTGGCGCGTGGAATTTCGCCGTCTGAGGCGAGCATCCAGAGTTGCCGCCCCCAAGAGAGCGCGTAGCTACTTACCTTGTCCCGCTGGCATCGGCTCCTGCTACGTGGCATCATTTGAAGTCAGCAACATCCCATGTGGTCGCGGTGTCATGGCAACGCGACGCCATGTGATAGCAGGAGGAGATGCCGGAGCTTTCAGAGCCGCCATCAAGCCGGCCTTAGGGCGTCATTTTCTGCGCCTCCTTTCGTCCCTGGTATTATGCCATGAACTAAAGGAAAATGCTGCCTGAGGCCTTCACCTCTTTTCCTCACCCCTGAATCTGGCCCTGGAGGTACATATATAAAATAGATATTAGGGACTGTACAGGTGTGTCCCCCCCGGCACCCTCCCATAGGCTACCCACTATGATTCTCTTTCTCTTACCTATCCGAACCCCCTAGAGTTGGACTCAAGATTAGATAGAGAAACTGCCCTGCAAGAACCGCACACACACTATTCAATATTAAAACTGTGTAAAGTATCAAGTAATGTTGATTCACCATGGTGCTGTTCCCTACCCCCTAACACCCCCCAACCCCCTTTTTTCTTTTTTTGCCCCCTCCCACCAAACACCCCCTTCCCCAAAAACCCACCCTCTAATGTTGTATGCCTGTATAACTCTGCTTGGAAAATCAATAAAAAAAATTTGAGTTGGAAAAAGAAAAAATAATACTGTAGACTATAGAGTGTAGACATTTTATTCTAATGTCTGCAAAAATCACTGAATGTGTCACCATTCAACTTGCAGTTTCTGATTACTACAAAGGAGATCAGTATTCCTCCGCAATGCATTGCTATTCTCACTGGCAGCAAAGGGGTTAACATAAACATCTGATCCGTTAGAGATTGAGGTTGTTTGTGTAGAAAAGTATTGAGTGTAATTTTTTTTTTTTTTTATAAAAAGCAATCTGTCCCCATAGAATTATTTTTCTTCTTTTCAATAGCTCCGGTATGAGCATATTACAGTGAATACGCAATGTATTATGCCGCCTGTCATTCACTTGGAGATTGCGATGACAATATATTGTATGTATATGTTTTCAAGGGCATGCAGTCTCTTGGAATTCGTTAGTTCCACACTGCACAGCAGCAGAGTTATGAAACGTCCCCCGGGCTTTGTTCTCAAGACCTAGTTGATTTGTGAATAAAGAACTATTTTTTTTTTCTTGTTTGTTTGATGTGACCTGGGAAGTCACAAATAGCTGCGTATGTTATCAGCCCAGTTTACCGACTGAACTGCGCATTATCGTGCCACGCTACCACTTGATATATCCGCTTTTGATACCAGAAACTGCTTCTCGGTGCCAACTTTATTGGTACGATTGCGTTTTTTTTCTCTCTTCATATATGTAATAGAACCCGCCTCCTAACATTTAATCGATTTTTTTTTTTATTTATTTTTTTTTACTAAGATTTTTCCCAATTTTTACGAGGAAAAAGGGAAGTAGAAATTATTAAAGCGGCAAATTCTCCTACCCCCTTTTTTTGTTAATTTCTGCTCTGGTGAACCCCCAAGATTCCGAGATTCTTACCAGGAAAATGAAGCACAGGTATTTCCTATTTATTTAAATCCTCTGCGTTACTCGGGCCAATAGGAAGCCGCGATGGATGACATTGCAGCTTTCTATTAGCCCGGATAACGTGGGAGATTTATGCGGCCATTTTGTTTCCCCTGGCAAGGACAGTACCAGAGCTATCTTCCGTGAAAAGTATATCAGGAATTTGCAAGTCGCTGAAGCTGAAAGTAGCCTGTTTCAGCTCCAGGGATACCACTGCTTCTCATCCATGTAAAAAAAGAGGGGGGACGAGAACACAAAAAAAGTAGGGGGAACTGTGTTATCAACCCTTTGTGCTGGAGTGGTCACGGCTCCTGAGTGCCACTGCCCCCTGCAGGCAATTGAAGAAGAGGACTCCTCCGTTTCCTCCCTAGGTGCAGGGCCGACGACTGGGGTGGAGAGCAGGTACAAGTGTGCTGGGCCCGGTGGCTGCGGAGGGGGCACGGTCATCAGGCGCTGGAAGTTAAAGATAAGCTTTAGTCTTTACCACCATTTGATGGAAGCACCGGGAGATAAAATGACGCCTTGAAGCTCGGTCCGAGCTGACCCTTGGATTTGAACCATCTTTAAGGGCAGTAACCTTCCCACTAGACGACAACAAATCCCTCTCACCATTGATGATAAAGAACACTTGTGAGCACCTTCACGTGTCTCAGACAAGTCCCCAAAGCTGCCGTACCCCATATTCACACAGCATGCAATGCTTCCACTGCAATCAGGGATTCTGGGTAATGAATGCAAATGAACATTGTGTATCACTGTTTGCTTTGTATTTGCCATTTTGAGATGGATCCTTTTAAGCGTATTCCTTGTTTTTACACGGCTTTTACAGCAGCGCCTGGGGTAAAGCGCAATCCAGGCTGGGCGGATTCCCCTCTCCCCCCGCCCCCTCCCGAATTGTGTGTGTGTGTGTATTTAGCTATCTCTATTAATATCATTGAAGCAGCGGATCTCCAGAGCTGAACCCTGTTAATTTCAGCTCAGGGTACCCCCTGCTTCCGGAGATACCGACCTCCGAATTAGGTGCCAGTAGCCGCTCTCCTCAGCTACCAGTTCACAATATGTCCGATTTTTTTTGTTAAATATTTCCGCCCTGCGGACCAATAGGAAGCCGTGACGTCATCAGCGCGGCTTCCTATTGGTCCATGCAATGCAGGAGCTTTCATCTTGAAATCCCTGCTTGCTGAGCCGCAACAGCTACCGGCACCTACTTCGGGGGTAAGTACCTCCAGAAGCAGAAGGGTCCCGAACCTGAAATTAACGGGGTTCAGCTCCGGAGACCTGCTGCTTCAATTATATATATATATATATATATTTCACAAAATTTGCTCATTTAAAGAAGCGCACGGCCAGCAAACTCTCAAATATTTTTACAAAAATGTACTCACCATAACCTGTGCCCTTTAGTATTCTCAATTATATTATAAACTGTCTTCTTAGGATAAAGAATATCGGTCATCGACCCCTAAGTGTATGTTGCAGAACTCTCATTGTTCCTTTCCTCCCTTTCAGTTTCAGCATGTGTTGCGGTTAAGCATTCTGTATATTTGGCCGTATCGAAATAACATTACAGTGGATATTATATTGATAAAGGCAGGGAGCATTTCACAATAGTTCAGCTTAACATTTCACAGCTTTGGAGATGTGGGGGCTTTTGTCGCACAGCCTGTTGTAAACATTCAACTTAATAATTGGTTACAGCTTTGTTTACAGCTTTTCTGCTCATGTAATTTTCTTCTTTTGGCTCCAGAACAAGGAAAACAGGGACTTGTTTCTTGTAGAACAAGAAAATACCATGTGTATGTAGGGAGGTGCATTATGTATTCTTTTCACAGACAAGATAAATAAAAAAATGTGCACGAGGGAATTTTTATATATTTTGTTCCAGTGTTAAAAAATGAAGTCTGAATCCACATTTCCCCCTCAACATTTGAAATAAAGATATTATTGATTTTTTTAATTTTATTTTGTGTGTGTGTGGAGGCAAAACAGTGGCTAAATTTTTTTGATAGTCCTTAATAGTGTGAAAGTGGCTTAAAAAAAAAATAAAGAATTATTTGAGTGTGTCAATAGCCTATAAAGGAATTTAGTTTGTCAAAGTGTGTCATTTTTATGTGTATATTCCTATATATTTATGTATATTTTTATTTATACAGGACTAGCATAGGCAGCACTTTACAAAATAGACCTTAGAATATAACGGAAATATAATACAATAGCTGCATCAATCACAAAAGTGCACGCCAGACCGTGAATCCTTGCCCCGGAGAGCTTACGGCTGCGTTTATAGTAGGCGAGCGCGACGGTGAGCATGGTGTCACGTGCACCTGTCGCCCGAGCGATGTGTGCACTTTAGAGGGAGGAGTGGCGGAGACGTCACTAAGCTGGTTAGCCCTCATTGGCTGAACCGCTCACATGACGCGGCACTATGGCCAGCCCGATAGAGCTGCTGCACTTTGTTCGGGCAGCACGCTCCGTCGCACTCACTATAGTCACGGCCTAACAAGGATATTTTCCATTTGTTTATTTGTACTAATAGTTTTGTCTCGTAGGTATTATTTGCTACATTTAGCTAACTGCAACTGTTTTCTGCTGATATGAGAGCTGTCTCACAAGCGTTTAAAGGGGCAATCTCTCTCTCTCTTTTTTTTTTTTTTTACCCAAATCTGACACCTATAACTATTTTTAATTGATTATTTAAAGTTTGGGGGGGGGGGTGATTTCCTCTGGCTGCTCCCCTGAGTGTGATGTCACTGTGTGATCAGCGAGGCTTGTACAGTCAGAGCCCCCCTCCCCACCTCCCCTTATCTTTATTGGGTCTCTGATAAGGACAGGGGGGGATAAGGGGAAAGAAAACACTTGATTAACAAACACTTTTCAATTGAGAGACCCCTAAGAAATTCAACTGTCCAACTATGTGGCAGCCCACTTTGCACCTTAGAGACATCACGGCCTTACTGGCACTCCTTATAACGCAAGATAATGGAGGAAATAAGTGCAAATGCAGAGATATCAACGCTCCCTGTTTGAGTAATTGTATGCAGTTAACTTGATACATAGGAACTATTATTCTGAGAATAACTTTGCATCCTATATTGAAAATATGTGACAGTATTCATCCATATACCAACCTAACATATATTCCCTGAAGTGTATTATGATTTCATAGTGCTAGCAAGTGTGTTTTAAAAGGTCTGAGGCTAGGTCCCCCGTGTTACGCCGGTGCTGCCCGCAGACCAGACTCGTCCCTTCTACTGAGGTGAGGGACGTATATAGGCACGCACCCGCAGCAAAAGGAGCGTGTCCGGAGTGTGGTGATAGGCGTTGCCAGGCCAGATGATGTTTAGCTAGCAATACTTGCCGGTACCGGAGTAGAAGTGCCGTCGTTGTTGCCGTTTTAGCCAATGTCAGGGATTGGAGAATTCCGGAAGGTCGTTGTCCAAGCAGGGGTCTAGAGCCAGAGATAGACGTCCGCCAAGCCAAGTCGTAACCTGAGAGAATGAGAGAGAGAATGCCAGAGTAGTGTCCAAGTGGAAACTATGTCGAGCAATGAGTGAGAGGATGGACAGGCATTATAAAATGTGGCTGACCAATCAGAGGTGGGGGCAGGCCTGGAGGACTGCGTGGAGCCATCATGGATAGGTCCCTTTGATTGGCAGGCAGGTGAGGACTTTTGTTTTCACAGGAGGTCCTGTTAGTGTGCTGGGGGCGTGTTTTCACTGCAAGAGCAGTGAATAAATTATCTTCACCCGGCGCGCGCTGTTCAGGCGCGCGGCCGGAACACATGGCGACCGCGTGAGAGGATGAGGAGCCCGAGGACAAAAGAGGACGGCGGGGAACCCCCAGACCCACCGGAGGTGAGTGACGCCGGCGAGGAGTGCGCGCCACAGCAGCGGGGGTTAAAAGAGGAGAAGAGGCAGCAGGGCGCGGACGCCGCGATCCCTGAATCCTCACACCCCGCTGCAGCCGGCGGCGCCTCTCACCAGCCCCTTATCTCCTAACTGGCTGTCACCGGTGACCCCTCGCTTCCTGGCTCACTACATACTGTGACGCGTCAGCCAGCAGGGGATACAACAGGATTGTGTTCCTCGTGCGGCAACGCGTCACATGGTGTGCCAGGGAGCCAATCAGAGAGGCGGTTTGCACCTGCCCTGCCCCTCCCATCACCGTCCACTTTGAATCCTCCTCTTCGGTTTCTTTGCCCGGTGATCTCTTTGATGCACGGCCCCTCGTGCAGCATTTGGGGGGGGGGGAGGGGTGAGCGGTGGGGGACTCTATTGACTTTGTTTTTTGTTAATGTACTCACACGTGATATTTTTATTGCGTGTTTATTATATGCATGAAGTCATTCACTCCAAGCAGGATCACCCCAGGACAGAGAAAAAAGCACAATATAGTGCACACTGTGTGTTGTAACTGAGATTTAGGGCACTGAGCTTGGCTCGTATGTCAGCCCACTTACTAGAAGAAAGAACAAATACAGCTCATCCAATCAGTGGCTGTAGTGTGTCTTCTTAAAGCTGTTATATCTTGTATGATCCCAGGGCTATATATGTACGGCTATAGCTGTTTTCCCCAGTTGTAACATGTGGATGTTTCCTCAAGACAAAAAAAGAAGAGACAGAGCGTAGTGTTTCTTATCTATTCTGGGGAGATTCTGCTCCTTCTGGAATCTAGAGGAGTAACGTTGGAAATAGTGGACTTTTTGGAAACAAGTCCTCAGCAGAGGGCGGGTACAGGGGCCGCGGCGTTATGGCGTGACGTCACATGACTCCTGCACGCCAGAAACGAAGGTAGGGGGGCGTGAGCGCCGGGGGGGGGGGGGGTGCAGCGCGAATAGTTTGCGCACCCCTGACCTACATTATTCTGTTTATCCACTCTTATTGTATTATATCAGTGTGGGGGCACCGTCCCACTTTTTTGGGTGTGTAAAGTCATTCACTTGCATATCATGGATTCCAATGTCTGTGAGTCGGTTTTACTGGCTATGTACTTCTTTAACCCAAGCTGTGCTGGGAAGCCTTTGTAATACGGCAGGCAGAAGTTTATAGGGAATCCATGTTGAAATGGACATGAAGCAAAAAGTGACACTGTGTACTCATTTGCATGTCATTACCCAGAATCCCTGGCTGCAGTGGCAGCATTGTATGCTACGAGGTAATGGGGATATGCAGGGTTGCAGACCTGTCTGAGACAAGTGGTATTATTTGCCGTTCAGGAGTAAGATAGTGCAAATAGTTCTATTCATTCTAACATTTTGATGGGAAGCTTTTTATTCTTATTCCCTGGGAGAAAGATCCGGAACAGTAGAGCATGGTCCCAGCAGTTCTTAAGTGTTATAAATGTGATTTTATATTTTTCTTTAGGTCCTGTTGCTCTTATTGAAAAGCCTTTCAGCTCTGTTAAGAGCTGCTTGAAGCTATAAATATTCTATAATTGTTTGTGCAGAGGTGTATCTGTTGGTTTAGCACATCCAAAGTGGGTACTAATTATCGTTGGCAAGACAACCACTTAAGAGGGTGGGGGGGGGGGTAAAATAAAGTCAAGAGCGGTTTTTAATGAACCTTGATGCCTCGCTGGGGCTGCAGACACGTTAGGAGGTGTCACGAGAACACGCAGAGAAGAATAAATAAACCCAGAGGCATTACGCTATGCTTGGCCGCGGGAGAGAGAGAGGCGCGTTGGATCCCCTGACTCTTTGTGAAGCTGAAGATAAAACAGACTTTGACGTTAATGATGATTACAATGACAAGAATGACGTGGGCTGCTTATGCAACAGTTACCATTCTATCCAGAAGCACCTAATCAATTGACCGCAAAGTCAGACAGCCGCCCGAAGCTGCTGGTGGACATATTGTGTGTTGCTGCTTTGTCTCTTCCAGCGATGGCAGAGCCTGCAGCATTTCTCTCTAATTACCACTTCTAGGTTGGTTTAATTACTATGCTACACCTCTATTCTTAAAAATTAAAACAATGACCCCTCCAAATGCTTTTAAATTAATGGAATACCATGGCGTAGTGCAGGGGTGCTCAACAGTCCTTAAGCCCTAACCCCCCGCCCCCCAACAGGTCAGGCTTTCAGGATATCCAAGCTTCAGCACACGGGGCTCAACCAGTCCCTGCTTCAGCACAGGTGGCTCAATCAGAGGCTGTCTGAGACTGAGCCATCTGTGCTGATACTGGGATATCCTGAAAACCTGACCTGTTGGGGGGCTTGTGAACTGGAGTTGAGCCCCCCTGGTGTAGTGAACGCATAACCCATTTTTCTTTTCCAAAAGTGCCTAATCTAATGCAGTGCTAGACCTTCTTCTTTTTGTTTGGTCCCTGCGGGTTCTATGGCAAACCCTAAAAAAAAAAACCATTTAATTCATGGTTATTCCGCTCCAGAGAAGCCCATGTTCCAATTCTGTAAAAAATTAAATGCAAATGTACATAAAATGAGTTTGCGGGATTGTTGCTTTCCATTCACGGGAAGAGAAGAAAAATGTATTTCGTTGCTTGATTGTAATCCGTAATATGTAAGCGAATGATTTCATGCATATAATAAACCCCGAATAAAAATATCACTTGTAAGCACATACCCACGTCTCAGACAGGTCTGCACCGCTGCTTTTCCCCATTATCTCTTGGCATACAATGCTTCCACTGCAGCCAGGGATTCTGGGAAATGACATGTAAATGAAAATACAGTGTCACCTTTTGCTTCTTATCCATTTTAACATGGAGCCCTGTAAGCGTATGCCTGCCACATTACACAGCTTTCCAGCACATCCTGGGTTACAGAAGTGCAGAGCCAGTACCCCTACTCACAGACTGTCGTTTTGACCTTTTTGGGTCTCATCAGTGTGAGTGAGGCTGGTTATACCGGCTTTGCAATGGGAAACTGGAATAGATTTCAACCACACATATAAGATGGGATACATACAATATTGAATGGAAGGAGAAATTAAGCACAACAAAAATAGGATGCTCATTATTTTTGCAAGTACAGTACTTTATTTTTGCATCTTTTTAGCAAAGCAAGAATTGCACCTTCAAGGGCAATGAAGGTGAGTCGTTTGGAATAAACCTTATATATATAAAAAAAAACTATTTAATTACAGTTAGTTCTCATTTTAAGGAAATTGTGATAACGCACTGTATAGCCCGTGAATTGGTGAATATCTTATCCTTCAAACTCTGTGTCAAATTGTGTTTATTTACATGAGTATATGCAGACTGGGGTGTTTACCGACATTAAAGAAGTGAAGAACCATCATGGAGAATTGCAGAAAATAATGCACATCTTTAGCTTCGGTGTCTAGTATGTCCAACCATAATTTACTGTATTGCTGGAGCCGCTCGCTTACGCAAACAAGACACAGTCCCCGGGATCAATATGATGCTTTTAGAGCTCTTAGAACAGCAGACCATTCCACCTTCATGTTTAGTCACGCGGCTTTTTAACACGATCGGCGCACAGCCCCGTAGACATGGAAAACATGTTGCCAAGATCTTCTTTTTTTTTACCCTGGCTCCAAAAGTTGTCTTCAACTATTAATAATTGAGTGATAGGTTGTTTCAGAGCTCTTTATAGGGGACAAAAGATTGATGACAGTCAGGTTATGACCGCTTAATGGAAACAGGAAAATTATGTGATGTTTTGCCATGATTTCTCTAGACTGGAAAAAAAAAAAAAAACCTGTGTTCTTTGTATACGAAGAAAGGAGGAAAGAGATTGTTCTGTACAGCCAAGAGGGGACACGTCACAGTTGTAGCATTTTTCTCATATAACTGTAATAGGCAGCCATATTACACTACCCAACTGGTGATAAAAAAAATTATATCAATTATCTGGATATTTTAATGTTTCCCTATATACTGGATACTTTATGGGCTACCCAATGTGAATGTATATTAATCTCCATTTTATATAGGTGTTTGTTGGCACCTGTGATATCCTTGTATATAAGTGTGAATTCTCTGCGTCTTTATTTTTTCTTGACCAAGAGACATCCAGCAGGTTACTATGGTTAAGCCTGGCTCATTTAGTGGAGTACATGAAGTGGATGTTAATTGAATTGTTAAAGGAATTAGGACAAAATAAGTGTATTGACACATCATTGGATTTCCCCCATTAACCCTTTGAGTGCCGGAGGGGTCGCGGTACCTGAGTGCCACGGCCCCTCCGCCACAATGTGGTCATTTTTTTCCGGAAACGGAATTGCCATTTCCTGAGTGGGCAGCTCGCGTTGTGCGCTCCATTGGAACGCAGGACACCACCTAACCTCGGAAAAATAACCCCCCCTGGGCATGACGTAGTCAAGCCGTCATGGGGATCCCTGGCGTGTCGGACCCTATGACATAGTGACTACGTTTGGGGAACTCAAAGGGTTAAACTGTTAAAAGGCCAATCTTTGCACAATTGCACAGAATCTCCCATTGACGTTAATGGAAGTTTTCATGCGAATGTGCCCCAATCGACACTATCAGAGTTTTATGGGGGGGAAAACCTTTATGGCAAAGTACCTTTCCAAATTTTGTAAAACCCTTTCCAAATGTCTTCTGGCCCTGCAGAATTCCATCCGACTATCCAGGAGCTGATACCGGGATTGGAACCAGGATCCTCTGTGTCACACTCTGTGTCACACTCTGTGTCACACTCTGTGTCACACTCTGTGTCACACTCTGTGTCACACTCTGTGTCACACTCTGTGTCACACTCTGTGTCACACTCTGTGTCACACTCTGTGTCACACTCTGTGTCACACTCTGTGTCACACTCTGTGTCACACTCTGTGTCACACTCTGTGTCACACTCTGTGTCACACTCTGTGTCACACTCTGTGTCACACTCTGCGATTTTTGGTGTTGGAGAGTCCGTGTCTTTACTCACTGAGCCTTCTCCCTATTTACGCTAATAAAATGCAGTTTTGTTCAAAGAGAAGAAAAAATACAGCCTACTACAGTGATAGCCGGGTGAAATTCTGCAGATATGTAATGTTGTAACAAAGGAGAGGGAGGGAGTAGGTACTGAAGCATGATACCTTTCTTTGGACCAACAACATTGGCCAAATTAAAGGCATCATACCTACTCTCTTCTTTGTGACCACATGGAAGAAAGGACCAACATAGCCCCCCGCTCTCCTTTGCTAATGTATATAACTGAACTCATGTTGAACTTGCATTGAACCACAGGGATCCACGCAACCAAGTTTGAAAAAGCAATCGATTGCTTCCGCGGGTCCTTTTCAGTATCGCTTGTCCAAGTTTCATGCTTTTTTTGGAGCCAAAACAGTACTGTGAAACTGAATGGCCCATTACATGTTAGGAAGCACAATATGCCAATGTTAATTAAGCACAGGAAAGGAGTCGCCATCCTATCAGCACCATCGAAAGGGTTGGACATTATCCCATCATTTTGTTCGAGAGCAGTTTGTTACACAGTAATTTACTATTTTTTTTTTTTTAATTATTATTTTTATTTTTTTCGTGGGGTGGGGAAATGTAGTGTGAAAACAAAACTAAATGTCAACATATCAAAAGTGGGAAGTTACTCCCTTACCCCTTTCTAAAAACAAGTTGACATTAAAATATTTGTGTCCGTGTGCATTGTTCACGGTGGTACTTTCATTTAAACAGTTTTTTTAACGTAGGTTTGAAGCAGGGCATCTCCAGTGCAGAACCCCATTCATTTCAACACTGGTGACCCCCTGCTTCCCGAGATACAGACCTCCATACAGGTCCCTGGAGCTGAAATTAATGGGGGTCTGCTCCGGAGACCCCCTGCTTCAATCCTATGTGGATAAAGATATACAAAACTCACTAGCTCGGATTGCCTCTTTTAATAGAAGCACTTGGCGTGCATTATATTACAGGAGATAGAGATGCGTTTTGGCATTGCAGTGACACAAAAGGTCATTGATTTATTTGTTCATCACCTAGAGTTTATTTAGATGGGTACACTGACTTCTGTAGGTCTTTCAGAGTTTATTCTCGCTGGCACGTCTCCGTCCACCTGTCTCTCTCCTTCACTTTATTCTCTTTGTAATCCTGCATTACAGATTGGGGTGGTTGCTATATACATCCACTGTTTTTCCACTTCCGATGCGGTCTTAACTTTCTATAACATGTAATGTTTCTGGGAGATCACAAGGGGATTAGGTTACCCTATTGTATAATGTATTAGAAGCCAATATAATTGATTTTGAAGCTATAACTTTGGGCCCATCTTGACGCAAAGATCATTATCCCTGGCTAGACTGACGAGAAAATCCGTTTAATATAAGGTATGATGAGTCTTCTCAAGTTTGTGCGAAATTCACTAGTTCTGACCTTGAACGTCCTCTAAAAAATAATGCTCCTAATCAAAATACGCGATACGGTGGCATAATACTACGGCAGTGTGTAGTTTGCTTTGTAGACTCACCGTCGTTCTTTTCAAACTCCTATTTTCTTACACAAGGTGCGCACATGTGCACGGTGTGTAGAATTAATTTTACATTACAATGGTTTCCTTTTTTTTTTTTAATAAGTTACATATTTTTATGGGTTGTATGCTCTAAACCAGTTGGTGTAATCCAGTCAACCGCTTAATAAAACATAATGACACTCGGGGGGAAAAAACCTTTCTTCCATTTTTAAAAGGATAAAAGCTATTGACCAAAGTTTATAGTTATAGGGGGCTATTTAACAAAAAAAAGTTGAATTGCAACATCGGGAATATGAATATATCATTTATTCGCCAATATGGTACTTTTTATTCACCAGTATTGCACCAAATGTGTAGCTCTCCTGGCTTTCGTTCTGCATTGTGGCTATCCGTCTGGCTGTTTGATCTTCTAGCTAACGCTGGGGCGGCCAGCTCCAGTCCTCAAGAGCTACCAACAGCTCAGGTTTTCAGGATATCCCTGCTTCAGCACAGGAGGCTCAGTGGAAGACTGGGCCACTGATTGAGCCACCTGTGCTGAAGCAGGGATATCCTGAAAACCTGACCTGTTGGTAGCTCTGAGGACCGGAGTTGGCCGCCCCCCTGATCTAGGCGGACACTAAACATGGCTTTTTTTTCTTTAGAGATCTTTTAAACATTTGGCCCTGCATAAAGTGTTTTATATGAAGTGTGGTACACTCACAGGTTGGATTCGCTCACTCACATGTAGCCGAGCCATGATCCTCAGCAGATCTATCAAATGCAGAGCTGTGGCCTGACTGGGACAGTGATATGTGTATAGGGCCTTTTCATAACATCTCTGAATGAATAATAACTGTGCTGATGTTTTTGATGCGATCGGAATCGCAGACTGGCAAGAACATGAGAAGCAAATCTATCTGTTTCTTTTAAAAGTGTGTGTTTATTTTTCTTACAGTTTAGCAGAATCTCATCTGACACCCCCAGATAGGAATTATATGAGCCCTTTGTCAGCATCTTCAGACGTTTATAATGATTTTGCTCACACTGGGGCACTGGAAGGAGATGAGTGGAGGCAGTTATTGAGCAAGACAGGAATTTACATTTTGCGGGGTTTTGTTAATTTTTTTTATTTGGTGTATTAATATAATAATAAAAATAATAATGGCATGTTCTTGTATAGCGCTGCTAGTTTTACGCAGCGCTTTACAGAGACATTTTGCAGGCACAGGTCCCTGCCCCGTGGAGCTTACAATCTATGTTTTTGGTGCCTGAGGCACAGGGAGAAGTGACTTGCACAAGGTCACAAGGAGCCAACACTGGGAATTGAACCAGACTCCCCTGCTTCACACTCAGTGCCAGTCAGTGAATGACATTGTTCATTTATATTACACTACAGCAGAGCTTTCCAAACTTTTCATGTTGGTGACACACTTTTTAGACATGCATCGTTTCGCGACACAGTAAATCTGTTTTACTAGCAAACCGGAGGTTAAACTAACCCCCTTATAAGAGATACGGACACATACATAAATTGTAATAACAAAGTGTATGGGGACACAACATATCTCATGAAAACCTTTCATTTATATTTTTAAAACTATATGATTTGTAAGATAACATATGTAGCCCTCTTACATCCCCCCCCCCCTAAGTGAGATTGGGGTGGGTAGGTGTATCTGACTACTTCTCAGTGTGGTGCGATACCTGTTTGGCAACCAGGAGAGCTGAGCTTCCGCCACGGGGAACCTGGTGTATGTGTATTACGAGTAACCCTGTACTCGGTGCAGCGCCTCCACCTGCGATGATTCCCAGCAAAGCGGCAATTGTTCCTCGCAGGACACATGCAAATAATCAGCACACCGTATGTATAATAACCAACACCTTTACTGGTGAACATAGGAACCATGTACTTGGGCATATAACATCAACAGAACAATAATCAACAGGTGTCCCTCTCAAGAGGAGACACTGAATACTGCGTCTCGCAGGACGCTCCCCCCCTACACCGGGTGATCCCACCCCGTGTCCAATAATCCCCACACAATGCCCCGCACTCTTTCAGAGAGAGGATATGTGTGACTGCGCAGTCACTGATGGCTGATAGGATCGTTGGTGCACTTGTTGATAAGGGGGTTACCTGCCGAGCACTCCAGTGCTCGGGCCTGCAACGGGCTTCACAAAGGATCAGACGACTTCCTTCAGGACATCCAGGATCTACCGTCCGGGGCGATCCCACCAGGATGGCCTCTGCAGCCATAACGAAGATCTGCGCCCAACCTTCTGAACGGATGCGCAGCGTCTGCTGAGTCCCTAACTGACTCTATGAACTACGGTGATGTTCGCTGTACTATAGACCGTCCCTACAGCACAGCAACCTTGAATGGCTTCAGGGGAAAACTCCTATGGGCCTACAGGGTGGCCTATCCTATGCAAGTGGGTCCCTGACCCCCTGCAACCGCACTACCTCTTCCCGTCACCACCTGGGTCCCCTCGGACTAACTCCTACCTCACACTTCCAACCCCTGCAGCAACGCACTGCAACCTTGCACGATGCTCTCTTGTCAGCCCTCACAGCACTGACCGCTGTGACCTGACAAGAATGCACACCACGAACCTAAGGGCAGGGTCCCTAACTTGGGGCCGTCCCTTATTAATTACCCACTAACCTGGTGGGGAGTTGGGGCCTGTCTTGGACCTGGGGGACCTTACCTGGTGTAGGAGCCACTTGCTCACTACACCCTTCCTTCCCCTTCTTGCTCCCAGCTCCAACTACCGTTCTCAGCGCGCGAAATGTATCTTTTCCTCCCTGTGCAGTCCAGCCCTATTGGCTCCCTGGCGTCACGTGGGGCGCAGCTGAGGCTCATGGGACATGTATTCCCCTCCAAGAGCCTTCCCTGGTAGGTTAGTGTTTGCGCACTTATCACTGCGCATGCGCGAGTCTCCACTGGCCACCTCAACTCCCTGACTCTATCTGCGCATGCGCGATCCCGCGCACGCTCGCGCAATCCGTCATGGCGGCCCCCGCTAGCCGGGTACGCCGCCGAGACTCCGAGCGCTTGGCTCACTCCCTGCACCGGCCCCCACCTTTGGGAACAGCCGGCGGTTCCGTCGCTGCCTCTGGCGGCACCCGCGACCGTGCTGACCCAAAGGAGGGGGGTCTCTGGGAGCCGGAGGGCACCAAGGCTACACATACATTTCCAAAATTGTTGTCATTTATGAGTGACACAGAGAGAGGGTGAGAGAGAGAGAGAGAGAGAGAGAGAGAGAGAGAGAGAGAGGGGCTGGGTGACTGACTGTGGATTGGTGTCTGCATTCATTCACACACACACACACACACACACACAATTACACACACACAATTACACACAAACGGGGATCGGACACACGGGGGCCCATATCGGACTGGGGGGGGCATGGAGCTGTACTTACCTTACTCGCTCCATGCAGGAAAAGGCGCCTCCTCAATGTGCAGCTCGGATAGAGATTGGCTGCGCGCCAACCAGTCAGGTGGGGGATTTTTATTTATTTCTTTTCCCCCAGCACGCGCCCCTGTCACCCTGTGGTGACCAGTTTTTTCTAGGGGACGGCGCACGGCCCAGCAAACCCCCTGTATGTGACCCTAACCGCCCGCGCCCCCCTTAAATAATCATGCGCCCCCCAGTTTCCGCACCGCTCAGAGGTTTCTTGTTATGTTTGCGTGACACACCTACACACCTACACACTGCAGCCGACACACTAACGTGACGCGACACACAGTTTGAAAAGCTCTGCACTGCAGTATGAAATACACTGTATATGTATTGTAATTTTCTTAGATATATGCTTCACTGCTGTATCTGGTTCATACAGTATCTTTGATTTATTTGAAGGTTAATAATTTGATTTTTACTAAAAAAAGATATGTTTGCAAACTGCTTGACACCCAGAATTGTACCACATTTGCACACTCCTCAAAACCACAAAATTAAGTATATTCTATAACTGTAATTTCCCATTATATTTACCTCCTTGTTTTGCTTTTTGTTCCAGGTTTCATACTACAATTGCAGCAGATAAGCGTGTAAGAGACCAGCACTGTTGAAAATACTGAGCTTCCAGATACAAAAAAAAAAAGGTTTGTTTTAATATTTAATTCATACATATTCTTTATAACGTCTTGGGGTGTGTTATTATTTACTATTCACTAAAGTCTTCCGGATGCAAAACCAGTGCAAAAGAATTGCACCAGATTGATCAAATTAACAAATGGGAATATTTTGCTGGGGTTTCCTGTTCTTTGATAAATAAAATTTTTGGGTTTTTTTGGAACGGATGTTGCTCCAGTTTTGCAGCCAAGAGACTTTAGTAAAGAGACCCCCCCCCTTGTGTTCCTTATTATCTCCTGTAATTATCAAAATCTCAGCCCTTTTTATCGTCACCATGTAGCTCCTGCTTTTTATACAGTAGATGCAATACAGTAGATGCAATACAATTTGGCAACAAGGTCGTTTCTTTCGTTTTTGACGGCACCAGTTATGCACGAAGAACTGTTCAATGTACGAACAGTGTGAAATACAGATCACATACGGAGATAAGAGAACCAGACATAAGAGAAAGCATAGGGAGGCAGAAAACCCTGCGTAGTGCGTGACCGCAAAGAATCGAACTGTACAAAGGTGTTTTTGTCATTAAATTGGTGCTAAAATAGGTATTTCGAACAGGTGTTAAGTGTACCAATTATTTGACCCTATGTTGCTGCGTCATTTGTGGACAGGTTACATTGCGCAGTGGGTCAGACCGTTTCCTTGCAGCACATGGGATGGGTTAAAGGGCATTGCATTTTCATCTCCTTTCTGCGAATCATAAATTGATGTGGCATAATGTAAATGTAATCGGATGTGAACAAAAAAAAGTTTATTACATTTGACATGATCAGAAATGGTGCAAAAAGTTTTCTGCACATCAGATAAATATCGCTGTATGAATCAAGCTCCCCGAAAATTCCACACAAAGTCTCCCGGGTGCAAAAGAAGGCCACCCTGTGTATGGCAAGTAACACATGCATGCTGCCCCCTTGCAGGTTCCTCTCCAAGGGACATGTGACTATAATGAGCCAGTAGAATTGTAATTCAGCATTGTACTCCAGCAGAATTCAGTAATATGTTATTAACATTGTAATTCAGCAATTTTGGGATCAGACACGCGAGTTCTCATCTTTTCTACGCCAATGTCCTCTCTGGGAAAAAAACTGTGACATACAGTAACGTACTGAATAGGGATTTGTTTGTTTTACCCTTTTATTTTAAGAAATTGTTCTCCATTTATTGTAACTATGTTCTTGTAGTAATCTTTTTCTGTACTGTATAGCACTGTATTTTTATATGTATATTTTAAGTAATACTCTGTGGTCTGAATGAAACTGTTGCACGCATTTTTTTTTTTTTACATCCCTTTATAGGCTACTTTTTGTTTTCAGAATCTGATGCTTCGTTCAGAAGGTATTTGTTTTGCAATATGAAGTGAGGAGGTTAAAATGAAGATCTCGCCAGCATAGAGCCGTGTAAGGGTTACCATGGTAACCTCAGAAGCTAGAGATTAATGTTTGCCAAAAATTGGATTTTTTAACACTAGAAAAATATAAAAGATAAGAGCAATAAGAGCAGGACGTGCTCGGGGGGTTGGGGGGTTGCTGCTATTAGAGGTCAGTACGGCTGGGGTTTTTCTTATGGGTCAGCAGCCAGGGGCAGCCGATCCCTATCTGGGGGTTGGTTTAACACCCTCCGTTGGTTTGTTCTCCTTGCTCGGTCTTCAACGCTCCCTTTTCCTTCCTCACTTGGCAAAGGTGCAAGCATTCACCCCCTCTCCTTTCCCACCTTATCAGCATGGCATACACAGTCTCACCCATCCTATGTCCAGCTACTTTGTGTATAGCCAACTCTAACAATGCATTTCAAAATCGTCCAGCGTCAAGATTAATATGCATATTATCGTAGTTATGGTGGGTAAAAAAGTGACACAAACCCCCCACCGTACAGTACATACAAATACCCCTTGTGAGCACCTTCATGTCTCAGACAGGTCTGCAACCCAGATTTCCCCCCATTTTCTCTTGGCATGCAATGCTTCCACTGCAGCCAGGGCTTCTGGGTAATAGTTACATATGTAACTATGTAACCATTACCCAGAATCCCCTGCTGCAGTGGAAGCATTGTATGCCAAGAGAAAATGGGGGGGAAATCTGGTTTGCAGATGACATGTAAATGATCACACAGTGTCACCTTTTTGCTTCTTATCTATTTTGTAGGCCTCTTACGCGGGGCCTCTGTAACCGCCGCGCCCCCCCCCCCCCTCCACCCCCCAGTTTGCGCACCCCTGCAATAGTGCGTGGAGGCGCACAAACTTGCTATTCTTTTTTGCATCTGCTTTCCGGCAAAATGATTAGCGGCACATTACACAGAGCCCCTAAAGTTTTACACCTATGGAATAAAACAATTTTTGTGTAAAGAGTAATCCAAGTCGGCAAATGTTAAGTTTATTTATTTTTAATATAAAATTGAAGCAGTGGGTCTCCGGAGCTGAACCCCCCGTCCACCCCCCCCCCCCCCCCCGTTAATTTCAGCTCTGGGGACTCCTTGCTACCGGAGCTGAACGTTAATTTCAGCTCCAGGGACCCCCTGCTTCTGGAGATACTTACCTCTGCAGTAGGTGCCAGGAGCCACTCTGGCTCAGCAAGCAATTTGACTGAGCCACCTGTGCTGGATCTGGGGTATCCTTAAGACCTGACCTGTTGGGGTTCCCTGAGGACTGGAGTTGGGAAACACGGATCTACACAATAGACTCCACTGCTACAACAGTCCCAATCCATAGTAAATACAATAGATAATAGTATTTCTCTCTGAGAGTAAATAAAGACTCTGCAGGTAAAAAGGCAATTCTTCCCTGCAAAAGTCTGGAGAGATTACAATATCAGAAAAACATACACCTAGAAATAATATCAACACTGGAAATGCACTCAGTATGTAAATATCAATACTAGATATGCCTTTAGTATGCACTAGATATGTACTGTATAGCTGTTAATTGCCTACATACACATAATATACATTTGAATTTTGGATTGCTCTCTGAAATAAAATATCCGAAACGGCGGATTTGCCTTTTTGAGACTCATCCGTGGACCAAAAAGAACCGGCTGATCAGAAGGAAGACTAAATCCACCCCAAAAAATTCCCCCATCTCCAGTGTTGATGTTTTTTTCTCCTCCGAGTAATTCAGAGTTCTACAGGTTGTATTGTTCCAGGAGAAGTGTAAGTTTGTTGTAGGTTGTGATGACCTACAGGGGACCAACATGCTCTTAGAAACAGAATGGTGCCATTCCATGGTGCTAGCTCTTAAGCCACAACTGGAACACCACAAGAACTTCAAAGGGGGTTAAATGGATCCAGGCTGCAAATGCATTGGGTTTTCGGAATATCTTGGCAGATAACACGCTAATCTCCACATTGCAAAGGATCAACGTCTTGCTTTCTATCTGAGCCTGAACGTTTGTATGTTCAGTGTTCATTTGCTTTTATAATGTTAATTGCATTGTCAAATTTGAATAAAAACATTCAAGCTGCAAAGGACAAAATGATTGAAATTGTTTATGGGGACATGGCAGAGCTGTCTTTGACGAGCTGATAGAAAGGTACATGAGAACCATTGCCAAAAAGTTTTTAGCCGAGCAAGGGACCAGTTCATTTAATCGCATTGGCTGATTCAACGTTGTTGTTGCTTGGAAGGAATTTATCAACATTATGCTCCTGTAGTTTATTAGTGTAATATAAGACATGTTTTACTATTGGAAAGATTTCAACATTTAATTGCAAAGAAACTAAACTCACGGTGGGAAAGGGGTATAATATCCAACAAGTGTTTTGTGTGTATTAACACAAGTTAAAATAAAACAAGAGGAATTGCTCAAAGTTTGCACCACAATAATCTATATGGGGCCCTAAAATACCTCACAAAAGTATTGGAGAGCGTTCCACGAGGTAGGTAATGTAACTACACAAACACAAACAGGACCAAATTGTTAAAAAAATACCTTGTTACGTGGTGCACTCTTATGGCTATGCAGATAATATACAAATATGGGCTTTAATTTACATTTCTAAACTATATTGATCAAAAACACACAAACGCGCACACACACATACACACACACACACACACACACACACACACACACACACACACACACACACACACACACACACACACACACACACACACACACACACACACACACACACACACACACACACACACAAAGACCAGGAATGCTGCTGGGAGAAGGTAATTCTCTGATGTGCATTCTTATTTTGTCTTGCACAAAATTCCATAATTGTACCAACCTGTTTTCTCTTGCTACTTGGCACAAAAATGCATTTCTATAATACGTGCAAATGATTCATCCTTTTCAAATAGTCATTATGATATACTTTGTGTATCAGCCCTTGGAAGCCAAGTACAGACAATCCCCTTTAGCGACTTATTTTCGTTTTTTTTTTTCCCTAAGAGATTGATTTACATTTTTTTCTGAAGACCTAGCACTTCAATTAGATGGAACTATTTGTCTTGGGGAAAAAACCCCACCAAACAGTAAGTATAAAATCCAGTTTGCACGGTAATTTCAGTATGCATTCCAGATGCTTTTAAATTGTGCCAAGCCTAATTGTCTTTATTTTTAATGCTTTAGTCAGTTCTAAAGCTTGCTTATGAAGATAATGTGCCTTATAATAAAAAATTCTGTCTCAAATAATCGCATTTGGAATGCATGTGATATTAACTAGTACAAAGCCCCAAAAAAGGATCATTTTTTCAGTTTGAGCTAAAGCGATCTATGCCTATGTAATTGGGCAACTGGCATTCTAATTGACAGCTACAGATAGTCCAGTATTTTGTTGGCAGGGAACGGACGCAGTCTCTGCCCGCTGTATAGGCAAATTGGCGAGGAGTCAATTACATCTTCGTCCTTACCCAGTGGAAAGGGGATAACTATATATCTTCTGCCCGTCTCCAAAGTATTTGAGTCCAAATTTCAGTACATGAAAGCAGTAATACTACATCTCCCCCGCCCCCTGTTCTTATTTGTATATGTTAAGCATGTGACAAGGTATGATACTGCATTCTTACCTAAGCTGGCAATCGTTTGGTGCTCCTGTTATAATTCTGTCCAAACCTGATTGTGTGCCTAACATAATGGCCACCTATCCATTTCAATCAATCCTTCAGTCTGTGTAACTCAGCAGCTACAATGTATTTGTATATTACTTAGGTAACATTATCTATTGTTACAGTTTGCAGCTCAAACTGCTGGGAACATTGTGATAATTTGTTGACAACCAGTAAAGTGTTGCAAAGATCTTGCACTGCTGGGGAACTGGGCTAAAGCCTGCTATAGAAGCACAGCATCAAGGATGCTTCAAAACTCATTAAAAATGGCATTAAAAGTTGAATACTAAAAACAAAAAAAAAAAAAAAAAAAACTCACTATTATCTAATAGTACAGAACTGATTTTATTTTTCAAAACATATATATTGATATATACGATTTCACATGTTTTGCTGCTTTAATGTTCGCCATTAACAACACAGAGGGTAGTATTGTAAGTGGTTCCCATAGAAACTAGCTGAAATTATCGCTTGACTCTGTATTAACATCTTAAAGTAACTGTTTAGCGATTAGTCAGCGGGGAAATAATTCTCGGGCAGAATTTCGTTGTTTGGCGTGTGCATTTAACTTGACCGTGTCAGTCCAGCTTTCTTTACAAATGGCGTTTATTACATTTTGGCAATTTCTCATAGTTGTAATAAATGCATCTGTCCCATAGCAATGTTATTGAATACAATGACACAAGCTGTATCTAAATTCCTGATCGTTTCATCAACAGTTGACTATTCTGTTTGCATACTAAACACATTTGTCATTAATCAGTATACAATATATTATCATTTGGACCCAGACAAATGTGCAACTGTAAAACAGCTACGTAGAAGATGGCACAATTGTGAGAAGGGTCGTTGTGAGCTGGGTATTATCATTGTGAAGTTCTCTTAGCAACTAGTTAAAACAATTTATTGAGAACAGTCACCTATGTCCTTAAGTGGAACAAGACAGTATATACAGTATGCCAGAGCTGAAAATATAAGAGATTAAAATACATTTTTTTTTATAAAAATATTATTATTATTTTAATAAAAATAAAAGGAAATATTGTAAAGTGTGGTCTGCATCCTGCATCAATGATATATAGGGTAGTGAGGTGTGTATCTCTATGTCTGTGTGCACCAGGTAGGGGGGACCAGCATTGTAGTGAGATTTCCTGAGCAGTGCCAGCCGACAAAAATGGGTCTGCATGAAACTTTGGCTAAAAGTTCCCTGATGCAGTATATGTTCAAAATCCAGGAAATGGGTGATTTGAACAATGACAAGTTATGGACTGCTGGATTTTGCTGTGTTGGGTTGGTCAAAAAAGCTGAAAGCAGTGAAGTGTATTGTAAAAAGACACTGTTTGACTCTTGCACATCGTTGCAATGCAGCTCTACATGACGTCTAAAGGTGCGTTATGCCTGTTTGGGCTGTTGTAATGTCCTGTGCATCGTCTCGCAATTTGGGAAGTGATTATATTGAGCAATGGGTCTTTGTGTTACTGCTACCGATAAGGTCCCGGTTGCTGAGAGATTATACTGGAATTCAAGCGTTTAAGAGTCAGACATTCTGCATGTACTCAGGTGGGGAGATAGGGTATCGCAATGAGAGAGAACAGATTGCAGAGTGATCCAATGAAGAGTGAGGTTCAGGGTCAAAAGTGCATGGTGTGTTTTTGTGTTGGTAAAGGGCAATCTTTACTATGGATATGGTTCAAGGAAGAAATGACTGTTTATCAATGAGAAACCTATTGTAGTAATGTGTCTGTGTAATGAACACCATTGCGTTCTTGTTTTGCAAGAAAAATACGTTTTTGTTTAATTTAAAACCTTAACAGGTTTTTTTCTGTCGCATCTCGCATCCGTTATTTGCAAGGCTCAACTAACCTATGCTGGGCCGCTGCCAGCAGTGCCGTCTTAACGCATGGGCACGCTGGGCAGTTGCCCGGGGGCCCCACGAGCATAGGGGCCCCCATGCTAATCTGTGCACAGACCAGAATTTAACACGAATTTTCAGATCACCCGCCTCAACATTCAAATCTCCCGCTAACATGGTAGAAGGAGAAAAATTACGACTTGTAGCAGAGAGTTGGCGGGGCCCAGTGCACTGCTTTGCCCTGGGGCGAATAATGCTGTTAAGACGGCCCTGGCTGCCAGTAGGGGGCAAATGTCTTGCTCCTGGTGGTGGAGGGAACCCAGATGGACAATCCATCTGCCGGACCCATGCGGCCACCCCCAGGTGAGCCGCCCTCTCCCTGCTCGTTAGCACGTCGTGGCGTTCCGTCACCCTCTGCATATCTCACCTTTGCTTCATCAAGAGTCTGGTTGTGAACTTGCTTCACTATTGTTTTTTGTTTCTCTCTTTGTTTTTTTGAGGTGCGCTGATTTTTTTCCTGGACATTATTTCACCTGAAACGGTTCCTCTTTCATGCAGCACTCATTGATGTAGTTATTTACTTTATTAGAGACCACCACATTGATAACGCTTCCATTGTATTTTGGTGTGATTTTTTTTTTAAACTGTTTCACATTCTTTGTTTTCACTCCTTATTAGTAATATTTGTTTTTTTTATTCTAAATAACAATTATTTATCTTCATTAGTAAGGATTGGTAAAGTTAGAAATAGGGGAAGTCCATAAAAGGGACACGACATGAAAGAGACACAAGACAATTACTACAGTAATAGATTTGTATCTCTTATTAAAGAGAACGATATTGTACTGTATATTCACTCATCGAACTGTGCGAAGGAGTTGCTATGACCGTACATTTTAAGATAAATTATATGTCTACCCTTGGGTTCCTCACTACTTCAAACAATTACCAGCAGTTTTGATATAAGTGTGTGTTCGTATAATGTGTGCAATAAAAGGTATTGTTGTTTTTAACAATATAGATAATTGGGTCTATTACTTGAAGTGTAGCCCTAAAAGGTTCCCCGCCCCCACCAACCACCTTTTTGGATTCTCTTATACGCATCAGAGGGAGTCAAGATTTAGACATGTAGACGACACATGACCTTCAGGTATTGAGTGCATGCAAGAAGGGGCTGTATTTTTGTTTTTTTTCTTGGCATCAATATATTCCCTTAAGTGCACTTACCTGTTGTATCTAGGCTGAGCGAGTGTTTATATAGTTTTTTATAGGGACGGGTGGATGGCAGTGCCATTGGTGCCCCTGCATCAAGCCCCATGCTCTTCCCCACAATAATGAAACTGTTTGCCTGGGTGAGAGCGTGTGGCATCTGTAACTGTCCCTTACCTTGTCCGGCAGCCTTTCCGGCTGCAGCGTCTTGTTTCCATGGCGCCACGACGGTGCATGGCATCATGTCGCCATGACAACATGACACTGCATCGTCTGAGGAGAGGCCACGCCAGACAAGGTAAGAGTCTCCGCAAAAGTCCCAACCGGCCCTGTTTGTTCCCTGCACCCCACCCCCTGCCTGCACGACAGCCCAGAGGAAGAACTCGGTCCTGGTCCACCCGGGAACGCTGTGGGCGGGCCCAAACCTACAAATGTAGCAAGACTTACTGTTTGTGTTGCTGCGGCCGCTTGCACTCCTGCGACGATTGCGACACGGATGAAGTAACATTGCAGGGGGTCCAATCCGGAAGCATGGACCCCCACGCAGCGCGATCGTGCTAGACTCTATCCCCAGCGCTGCAGCAGTTTGCCTTTTTTTGCCCGTGGCGCTGGGGAAAGTAAGTCTTGCCACATTTGTACTAATGGGTTTCTAGTTTACCCCACCATGGGGCTTGTGGTAACAAACTAGTTGACTCAAAAGGGCCGAATTTAATAAGTTTTACTCTACAAGACACTTTCCGTGCCGGAAGACCACTTGCACCTTAAGCCGCGGTGGAAGATGTTATGCCGTATCATGGCTTAATACATGTAGCCCAAAAGTACCTTAAATAATGAAAACTCCAATCTTTTCTCTCAGCGGTTCATTAAAGATTTTCTCTAAATAGAGTATTACCTTCTTTTGACTTAGTTGGAAAGTTGCCCACTCATTACAGGAAGTGGTTGTTTCAGTTCCTTCCGCAACTAGAATTCTAGCCTTTTCCTTGCTTTGTTCTGCTCCGGGACCGAATGTCCAGCCTGGAGCACAAACACCGCAGCACCTGTAGCTTCGTCACAGAGAACAAATATAATATATGGGAAGGTAGGATTTACTTTAATACATTTGATATTCAGCAGCAGATTGAAGTTATGTCGCCAGCTAACGTTGTTTGAAAAGACCCATTTTTTTTGTCTTTCAAAAACACGCGCACAAGGGGGCGCACAAGGGGCGGCCTCTAAGGGATCCTGCAATTTGTACTTGTCACGTGCGCACCATCGCACGGAGTGTAATCGCTGCCTAAGCTAGTGTGTGCGCACTGCAAGGCAGATATCCATTCAGTACGTCCGAGTGACATGTTTATTCAGTAAATAGTTGTGGCAATAGGGCGGTGTATACATTGAATGTATAGATTAAATATATTTAACTTGCATACGGGCCAATAGGGAGATGACTCCTGGAAGCAGCCATATATATACACTGTAGTGGTTGTTTAATCAGTGTGCTTCCTCTTCCCAGCCCTGTAATTGGGTAGTGCAGTATTAGTATTACTTTTGTAACACTTGCGCTCACCACGAACAAGGCGGGACCCCGGTACTTAGTTGGGAGAGTATAGAACACGCCACCCACAGCAGCGGAGGCACATCTGGAGAGTGGGTAGTCAAGGTTAGCCGGGTCAGGGTTGGAGATAGTAGAATGGTGGTCTTGATACTTGCCGAGGTCAGAGGTAGGAGCCAGGAGAGTAGTCGGTAGCCTGGTGCTGTGGTCAAGGTGTTGGAGCCAGTAGGACAGTCGTTGTTCGTGTGCCGTGGTCCGGGGTGGCGAGATACGGAAGGTCAGAGGCAAGCCGAGGTCGATATCACGAGAAGGGTTCAAAGTCTAGCCGGGTCGGCACACTGGAGATCAAACACAGAGGCAGGCAAGTCAAAACAACAGGAACTGGGACGTGGGAACAGCAAGGCTACAATGAACTATGCTGAGCCAAAGAAAGAGTGAGAGAGCTGAGCATATATGTGTGAGAGAGTCCAATGAGACAGGGGAGAGGAGCGGCCTCTGCGGAGGCAGGGATAGGCTGTGAGGTGCAGGAGACAGGTGAGCAAGATCATGAGTCTTGACACGTAGCTGGGGAGCGGTGCACGCGCGTCACGTGTGCGCGCTGGGCAGCCATGCGTTGCAAACGGGGAGCGGAGCCAAGCTCCATAGGAACCTTGAAACCCCTCTGTGGGGGCGCGCGCTCTGTACGGTGCGTGGGAGGCTGTGAAGCGGCAGATAAGGAGGCCGCGGGGGACGCGCTTCCCGATTCCTTACAGTAAGGTGCGCGGGAGGCTGTGAAGCGGTAGGAAACGGAGGGAGCACGCCGCTGGGGACGCGCTCCCCGATGCTTTACAACTATCTACTATTCCTTTCTCCATTATCACATTGCGCAGGCTCTCGTGCAGACTGGAGCAGCATAACTGTGCCCCTAGGACTGAAGCCAAGACATGACTATTTAATAAGCTCTTAATTGTTGGGAAATAAGCATTCTTCAATCAGCAACAACTGGAGAGAAAATGATGGAGTAATCCAACAGTGGACTAATACAATTAGTGATATATATATATATATATGAAGCATTTTATAATTAAAGGTGTTATGCAAATACAAGTTACTGGCTTGATCTATGGGCCTGCAATTAGTGGCTTCACTAAGAATATGCACGTGTAAATAATTCCATAACAAATCACTGAATGTAGCACAGTTGGAACTGCAGTTATTGGGTCTGTTTTCTAAATGTAAATCATATTCAAAACGAGCAGGAAACGTGTAAGGTGCGTGTTACCTTGCTACTTAGAGACTGTATATAAGTCTATTCATTTCCCAGCTAAAACCTCTTGTTTTGTTTTTTGAAGTGAAACTTCTTTAGTGGCACCTCGGGCAAATCTCCTTTTCATGGTGACGGAAGTGTGTAAAGTGAAGTCGCTGAGTGCGCATGCGCAGCCGCAGTCGGCTCGGCGTGCATGCGCAGTAGTTTACCCCCCCCAAAATGCACAATTTGAATTGCAATAAAACTCACGACATTAAAAGTTGTAGATCCCCCCACTGTACTGCCTCCCCCCTCCCCCCACACATTTGTTGTCACGTTGGTGGAAAGCTGAGGTGCCCTGACTCCCACTTGCGTAAAGTGAGCGAGGGGGGGAGGGGAGTGCTTCTTTGCATAAATGTGGAGTTCCCTGGGACTGCATTATGTACAGGGACCTCGGTAACATATACCTGCACCACACACACACACACACAAACCTCAGTGACACACACCTGCACCACGCATACACACACCTCAGTGGCATATACCTTCACCACCCACACACACACCTTCACCACACACATACACGCATACACACACACACACCTTGTCACAGGAGCAGAGCAGTCATAATTTATTTTTTAGACCCCCTATAAAAAAAAAAAATGGGTGTGTGCCGAGCACGCGCGGTTTTAGTGAAACTTCTTTGTGTTTGGTCACTGAAACTGTTTTTTGATGTTTTTGATTGAATTAAATACTTTTGAGTATAATTATAATTTCAGTGAAATAACACAAAAGAAGTTTCACTTAAAATGCGCGTGTGCGCCCCACACACACCCTTTTTAACCTAAATGTTTAGAGCTGACTTTTGTGTGTACGCTGTGCTTAGCATGGACCTCTTCCGATAATGTCATTATCTTGTATTCCTCCGTCCACAAGCAACCCATCCTATGTAAACACACAGCCCGTGCAATCAAAACCAGCTGGCCAGCAATGCAGCCAAACTCTGACTTGGAGATTAATTTATTGAATCATCCCAGACTCTTTGGCTCACAATCCCAGAATGCTGTTTACTTAAGATTGCCTATAACCCCGTCACCCCCCCCCCCAACACCCTATTATTGCATGAGATGAGCATAGTCAACGTTAATGACTCAAACGTTTGAGTTGTGGCTAAATATATAAGGAGGAGGTCACTTTGGAGGAAATCCAACAACAACCAAAGTGCCCCAAGGTATCAAAGCTGAAGCCTCAAGGTAGAAAGTGCTCAACTCCTGCAGTGGAAAATATTTTTTGGGAACAAAAGAAAAATACCTATACCGTAGCTCTTTCTCAGGTATGTTATGTATATGCTCTGAAGTTTACATAGTAATAGTTCTAGTAAATGCATTGTAAAACAAGATGTTAATATTCATCATTTATTCTCCCCAAGAAATATGTGCAATATATAATTAATCACCAAAGCCATTCATTCTTGATGAAAGAGCAGTCCTGCAATAATGTTATACTTGCTCCCAAAGCCTACAAATGCAAATATAGGATATCCAGCAATAGGTATATTTCTCTCTATGTCCCTACTACACCATGGCTACAAATGAATTAGGGATTTAAGGCCGAAGCAGTTTGGGGTAGGGCAAACTTTAACAAATTGGGGTCCTTCAGTCTCTACAAAGTCATCTGCTCTACTTTTCACCACTGTTATTCTTCTAGTCAAGCAATGAAATAATAAAAATAAAAAAAGCATCATAACAGTCAAAATAATTTAATTGGATCACTTTGAGAAATAAGGTACTGTAAGGATGTACTAAATCCAGAAAATAAAAACTCTGCTTGGGAGGGAAAGTTGTACTGGCATGGAGATACTACAAGAAAATTAATTAAGTGCAAGATTCCTTTTCTATCTATGTCCCTCTTATAAAAGTACAAACAAATGGAAATATAACAAAGCAAGCCTTAGGGTGGAAGAGACTAAAGAAACAATGTATTCGCAGGAGGTCCAATGTCCAAAAATAAAGGTGCGTTAGATCATTATCCAGAAGCTGAATGTCACACTTCTGTATGGACCAAACTGTTTCTGGATAAGAAGCGTCTTGTGTCCCATGAATCTAGGGGACAGAGAGTACACTAGCATGCATAGACAATACTGCAAACAATACTGTAGTAATGCAAAAGGGGTTATGAATACCACACAATAACACTGTGTGCTGTGTTGCAGTACTTAGAACATTTTTTTATCACTGTAAATTATAATTTTCAACATGAAAAGAATAGACACTTATACAGTACTACAGAATGGTACTTCACCAGGAAAGTATTTAACTCCTTTCGGTATGCTTCCGAATGCACCCTTTTCTCACTCCTGATGCAACTAAAATCCTATTTCACTCCCTTATCCTGTCCCACCTTGAGTACTGCAATCTTCTCCTAATTGGCATTCCCATAGTCCACCTGTCCCAACTTCAATCCATCCAAAATGCTGCTGCCTGACTCGTATACAGTACCTCCCTTTCTGCTCCACTTCTGCAGTACTCAAATCCATACACTGGCTTCCTTCCCATATCTTCTAAAATTATATTTAAAACCCCAGTTCTGACTTGCAAAACTCTCAACAACGCTGCCCTCCGTACATCTCAGCCCTCTTCCCAAATATATCCCTAAACTCCCCTACTATTCTGCCCACGATATCCACCTCCAAGTCTATTCCTGGGCTGCCCCTTCTATCTGGGGTTCCCTTCTATGTACCATCAAACTCTCCCCAAGCTTTCAGACATTCCAAAACTCTCAAACTCCTCTATTTAAGGAAGCTTATCTTGCATACTCCTAACATCCATCCATCCCTCTCTCTCGCCAAACCCTCTTGGTACCAGCTGGGCTTCTGGACTAAACTCCATGTTATCTAACGCCCTCTAGCACCTGGACCATACTCCTTTCTGAGGCATACTACATACCACAATGAGCAGCCACTTTATCTTTTGTTTCAACATTGTCCCTTATTCCCCCTAGAGTGTAAGCTCTCAGGAACAGGGCTCTCATTACCTGCTGTATCTGGTTGCGCTTGTCCTTCCTTATGTAATTGATGTCATCTGTACCACCCACTGTACCGCACTACGGAATATGTTGGCGCTTTACAAATAAACGATAATATTCTAGAAAGGCAGGGATACCCGGATTAAGGTGTAGGATCTATCTTGGTGTTCACACTTAGAAGTTTTATGCATTTAGAAGTCTTATTCCCAATAACAGTTTATGATTTAGATCATAGGGTCTTCTTGCAGCCAGTAAAACGTGGCCTTCAGCATGCCTTGACTTACTGATTAAAGTTTAATTTGAGACCAAAAGCAACACCGCACTGAAAAAGCAATTACATTTTTAATTAAAATATTGAACAACTGTTCTCCAGTGATGCAGTTCATTTTCACCCCTAGAGCTAATTTCTTTCAGCAACTGATGGTGTCCTTCTCCTCTTATCTACATGGTGCCAAGCCTAAAGTAAGTCCCACAATATGTCACAGAAGACAGTTCAGTAAGAGTCACACGCATTCCACAAACTCTTATTCTGGGAGAGTGGATATGGGGTGATGAGAAGAGAATTTTCACAACCAGTCACATGTTGATGGGTAAGAGAAGATGTAGGGCAGGGAAAGAGCGAGATTTGGACTTTGGGAAGTTATTGATTCATTGGATTGAGAGTTAACTAGGTATTTTAGTCTTTAAATCCATATATTACATTAGCACATTTTTGGAGTTATGTTTGTTTGTGCTACAACTTATTCCATGTAATATCATTTTCATTGTATTACATTTTTTTTTTTTTACACGTTCAAAATCCAATGCAACTGCCAAGAGACATTGAAAAATTGCTTAAAAAAAACAACAGTATACGGCATAAAACTGTGTTGTTTTTTTACAATGCAAAATGCCTAATTGCACATAGAAGTTTCCTCTTAGGGCTTTTGATATAAATTGTAATAATATAAACTGGATATTGCAATTCTCGCATTGAGAATGCATGTGCGTAAAACGAAATCAAACTGCATACAAGAAACGTTCTGTAGTGCTGGAACATTCTTCCCAGAGGGATTAGTGAAAGTTTATTTTGTCCTCCTCCACATTCAATCTATGGTGGCGCTATTGTGGATCGAAGCAAAATATTGGCAGCACAGTTGCTGCTTCGGTGCAAACAATTTTTCCATCAGCGTAGCAACTTGCCAGAAAGAAACTTATAATTTTCTAAAATATCCGCTGTCAACAAGATACTCGGATAGACGGTCAATAGAATGCCATTAGCCCAACGCGTTTCACACGCTCAACGGGGCGCTCCCCCAGAGGCATAAACAGCAAATAAGATCATACAAACATTTATTGTGAGTTACCCACTCACCACAATTAAAACAAAAACAAACCTCCACCCATTGTGGAAAGTCCATGGCTAGAATACAGTCAGAAATCCTATCAAGTGTTACAATTAAAAGGAATACATACATAGGAGCTATTGCTAAACACCATGAGACACTTATTTTAGCCTTCATTTATTTGTTATTGTAATTGTCTTGCTTATATTTGATATCAACTTTAATGAGAAACATCCCATTCTGTATTTAACCGTAATGGAGTTCTCGTTTCTATTTTCTAGATGAGATATCCCCAACAAAAACTCCTGTTTCCACAACAATGTAAGCAAACCTGCTCCCCTGGTGATTGTTCCAGACTTTTTCTATTTCTTAACTATAAATCACAGCGGACGAGTTATGCAAAAGCAACAATAATTCTACCTTCCCCAGGATTCTACCCTCCCCAGGATACAGTATACCACTACTTTTTACATAGTGTGTGATGAATCTGGTCATGATTAAGAAATCGAACAGCAATGTTGTGCATTTTGGGTAACCAAGCATGGTCATAAGATAAATTAGTTCTTTAGCAATGGATTAGCTCAGTAGTTTCCAACCTTTCTTTGGGTAAGGAACCCTATGTGACATTCAGCAGAACCCCGACCCGCTCTAATAGCGCAACTGAGATCAGATGCATTGTAAGGAACCCCAAACCCTCTCTAATAGCACGTCTGAGATCAGATAAATTGTAAGGAACCCCAACCCTCTCTAATAGCACGTCTGAGATCAGATACATTGTAAGGAACCCCAACCCTCTCTAATAGCGTGTCTGAGATCAGATGCATTGTAAGGAACCCCAACCCTCTCTAATAGCGTGTCTCAAATCGGATGCATTGTTAGGAACCCCAACCCTCTCTAATAGCGCGTCTGAGATCGGATGCATTGTAAGGAACCCCAACCCTGAGATCGGATGCATTGTAAATTCTTCTGTATTTGGTAAAATTATCAAATGACCTGAAAATGACCGGGAACTCTTTTAGGGAGGCCCGAGGAACCGAAGGGCTCCTAGGATCCCTGGTTGAAAAACACTGATTAGTTTGATATTTTATTAATCTAATGAAGTGTCATATTTATAATTTAAATGGAGAACATAGTGTACAATAGTGATCCATTGCATTGTGACTTTATCACAACATGTACAGTATTGCAAGAGTTTTTTTCCCCCTCTTGAATAGAAAAATGTAGTTATGGTAACCTGTATATTCTGTTTGAAGAACTGTGTGGGAGCTTGCGGAAAAAGCATTGGCAGGAATTAGCTTGATCGCACAAAGGGCTGTGTATGCTTCCTAGCTATTTGGGTAAAAGATCAGTTACATTAGGTTGGTTCAAAACACTGCACCAGATAGTAACTAATGCAAGAGACAGATTCCAGTGTGATTTCATTTCGGTCTTTGACTCTCTTTAAAGAGCAAAGATCCTTGGACACTACTTTCCAAAATGTTATGCTGTCATTTAAAAAAAAAAGTGGGCTCCTTTACAATTTAAAATAAGAATTTTCTTAAAAAAATAAATATAGGTAAAATCTTAATACTCTAAACCCTGTCATACCCCATTTGTATATTTCATTTCCCATATGATTCAGTGTCCGGTAATGTTGCAGGGATGTGACTTTCCTACACAGTATATTTTAGGGGAGGTGGATCAGAATCAATGGGAGTTGTGTCTTGACACTCTGCAAAAAAAACCACTTTCGTTGCTTGCATCTGCTTAAAATGTAATGCAATTCTTAACCCAGGTGCTTACATTTGATGTGGATTGGTAGCAAGAGAGGCTTCCACAAAATCCCTTATAATACATCGGTTTTAAATGTGCTTCTCTAGCAAATGTTATTAGCCACAGAGTATTCTCATGACAGATTTGCAGATGGCAGCCGTTTAGTTCTGCTCCATGATTCAATCTTTAAATTACCTCAGATCATTTCCTTGACATTATGAAAAAGTTGATGGAATTATAATGCTATACAAGAAGCATACATTTTTTGTGTAATTTTATCTCTGAGGCTGTGTGTGTGTGTGTGTGTGTGTGTGTGTGTGTGTGTGTGTGTGTGTGTGTGTGTGTGTGTGTGTGTGTGTGTGTGTGTGTGTGTGTGTGTGTGTGTGTGTGTGTGTACTGTGCATACACATAGAACACTACCAAAGTAAAAAAAAAATGCACAGAATTTTACAGGCACACAGTACCTTTTTTTTTAATTCTTTATTTTGTGTTACTGGAGTCAATAGGCGGCACGGTATAGAGAGAGAGAGAGAATCAATCAACACACTGGGAATCAATATCAAGGTATATATATATTATTTTTTAAAACAAAATACACAGTATACAAGAATAAAAAACACAATATAAAAGAATAGAAAAAAAAGTGTGTGTGCCGAGCCCGCGCATTTTAAGTGAAATGTCTTTGCCTTTTGTCACATAAATTGTATTTATAATGGTGATGTTTTTAATTAAAAATCAAAACACAATCAGTATCAAAACGCAATGAAGTTTGACTTAGAACATGTGTTTTAGCAATTTTCACTTCTATATTTACAATAACGTGTGTGTGTGTGTGTGTGTGTGTGTGTGTGTGTGTGTGTATGGTCTGGACATGGTAATACAGCATTTGGTGTGTATCTATCAAAGGTAGTAGTAACATGACCTGGGAAACTGGATTATTTACCTTTATTGCACAGAGAATAGCGCTGCCTCAGTTTAACATCTTTGTACAAGGACAGAATGTTTTTATGGCTGCTGTATGGTTTCTCAGAATTCACTTCAAAGCTTGAGAGTACTTTTCTCATGTTTTAAAAGAACCCACTTGAGCATATAAATCAGACCGCTAAAAACTAGCACCAGTTACACCTATTAGACTGACAGTAAAATATTTAGCTAAGGACAGAATAGTGGCGGTCCCCATGTTACTGGAAGCAAAAAGAAAATAAAAACTAACCAAAAAATGTAATGTCTGCCTTCAAATAACTGGTCAAGGTATCAAAGGTTAATGACCACTAATGGTAAGAAAATATAAAGGGTGAGCTCAGTGACTTTCATAGCCAATTATTTATTTATCAAATGTTTTACCAGGATGTAATACATTGAGAGTTACCTCTTGTTTTCAAGTATGTCCTGGGTATAGAGTTAAGATGACAAATACATGGTACATTAAGTGAGCAGGGTTATACATTATATATAATGACATCTTTAAAGAGGCAGTCCAAAGGACACTTAAAAAAATTATATATAAATTGACACAAGGTAGAATACAGTTGCAGTTTCTTATACTTGGTGCAAGTCATATTGGGACGACATACAGTATGGGAGTTCATAGGGTGTATATATTACAGAGTGGATTTTTTTCCCTCTAATGCATATCACATAAGCAGGATACACACTGTGGATGCTCATTTTCACATTCACGTAGGTGTATTAGTGTGTGTTTTTGTCTATAATGTATAAAATAATATATCACATTTTTTTTACATGCTAAATATTTTCTGATTTTCATGTTGTGTAAATTAGACTCTTAACAGTAACCATTTTTTAGATGTCTTAATACTGTGGAGATGTAATTTATCATTGTGTCTGTTTGTGCCACATTGAACCGCTGCACTGCAATTCGTTTGCCGATTTTGAACGTTTGTTAAAAAATATACACAACTTCATATAAAAATCAATGCAATCGTTTGCTTTCATAGCAGCGTATGTTACAGACCTTATTCCAATTTCAAACGTTTCACCTTGAGAGGCAGGGTGGGTGTTTTCCAGTGAGAACCCTTCCAAATACTGGAACAAGAGATATTTCAGCATGCCTCTCTTCGGACATGTTTAGATTACATTTAAAAGAAGTCCTTCTCTTCACTGATCCACATAAAGAATCAATCACGGTAAAGTGGAATCAGTGCCTGAGCGGTGATGTTAAGGCGGATATGGGGAAAGAGTCCTGTAGCTGCAGTTCAAATTTCTGATGCAAAAGGAAAGTTTTATTCCCTGCTACATCATGTCTTATTTGTGGTACACAGTGTACGTTAACTCAAATGTCTTCTCAAAATAGTAGACAGAAGGGCTTATGAGCAATAGAATGTACATGTATTTATGTTGGCAGTTAGCACATATGCTAGTTTCCTTAGTAGATCCATGGGGCATTTCTATTGCTTCACTGTTTCAATTGCAAAACTGTCTTCGAAACCGCACAGAGGCAATGGTAGGAAAGTGGCAGGTATATAAAAAGAAAAAAAGGATAAAATACAGTTCGTGGAGAAAGTAACAAACCGTAAATGTTTCATAAAGTGCAGAATGATGTCCAATTATTGCTTGTGAAGACTGAAGAGGTTTCAGGTTAAAGTAGCTGCATAGGATTTAAAATTAAAAAAAAAAAGCTTATTTTACCCCACAATATACAGTACCTTAACAAACTAAATACTTTCATTTGTGTCTTTCGTCAGCTGTTCGGAAACATCAAGCATTTCAAATTTAGATTTAAAGTGCTGAAACCCCAATAAATTGCGTCACAGTTGCAACTTCTGATAAAATCTATCTACTATATATTTTGGCAAGTTGTTTGTCTGTTCGCTGTGCATTTGGACACCTCTTAAGATATCGTAACCACATTTCGCATGATGGTTCCTGAGATCAAGGAGCAGGTTTTTATCTATGTTTGGATACAGTTCACCAATGACATCAACAATTACATAACTGATGACATCAGAAATGACATGATCCCATCACGCAACTCTCAAGGTACCACTTGATCTTGGTCGCTCTGAAAATCCAATTTGCAACATTATCAAAAATACAGGTACAGCCAAAGTTCTTCCTGAGCGCGAGGTCTCTGTTTGGGACGAGCGTGCAATGTCCCACACACGCGCAGCATACGGCTGTGCGTATAGTGCCTGCAACAGCGACGCCACCCAAAAACAAATACATTGCCGTCGTCACGTGCGCTTATAGTAAGCGCGACGGTGGCAATGCGACGGAGCGACGTTGCGTCGCGGACTTTGGAAGCCGGGAATATTTGATTTTTCAAGGTCTGTTGCCTTATGTGACAGCCCCTGAACAAATCAAATGCCTGGAAGCCCACGCCGCCGCCGCAAAGCGAAATATAACTTTCGCTAGCGGCGACGGCAACGTCACCCGTAGCGTCGCCGGTCGCGAGCTCTATACGCGCGACCTTAGAGGCGCTCGGTGTTTGGGATGAGAGTGCAATGTCTCACAAGCAGCATTAGAGGCTCTCGCTCGCACACTTCAGGACCTCAGAGGCAATTAAACTGTTATTGAAGATAGGATGATTTCAAACCTAAATATTAATTATGCTATCTGCTCGATATTCATATAAATTGGCATGTAACTGGTTAATTTAGTATTACATTGTTAGAATTATATTGAATAATGATTTGCTGCAATAAGATACAATCAGTCAGACAGGTAGATGTGGAAATCTTTGTCAGCTAAATTGTAAGAGTTTGAATTCAGAGGTTAGTTAAATAAGTTAGTAAGGCCATACAATGGAGAGGTATTAAAGAATTAAGTTAATTCTATAGTTCTTGGTGACAGACCATAGAGTTTCTTCTACATCCAAGTGGATATTGCACAATGAAATATTGTTGATTAACTAAAAACATTTTGAGCTGACAGCCAGAAAAACAGTGATTCCTATGTTTAGGCTGTTAGAGAGAAATGTATAAAGATTGTATTTGAATTTATGGAATTCAGAATCCTCTACCACCAGGCAAAGAACAAGCCAAGATTCTCCACTCCATAACTACAGTATATGCCTGAATGATGAAACCTGATGATAACTGAAATTATGCTGTGAAAGATGTATTCTATTTTGTCCCTGATTAAATTACGTAAAGAACTGTGCCGTGGGCTATTTGATATATATTGACTTTAATGAAGCAAATCTTCATTTGGCGAACCAGCAAGTCCAGAAAGACTGATCTCCTTTAGTTATATGCGGAGCTGTTGTTTTTAGCGGGGCATTTTGCATTAAGAAACGGGAAGAAAAAAATGATCCATTTATAAATCGAAGTATTGTCTTATTTCTTAGAACTCCTGCACAACGCAGCGTACTTTCAGCTACAAGTCTATAGATCGGTCAATTTAGAGCAAAAATGGCCATCCTGGGAGACCTTTTCATTTGTTGTCAATGTAGCAATCTACCTTTCTCTGGTTTTGCCCACGTGTGTCAGCTTGTAACTTCAGGAGAGTCACTAGGAGAAGATTGGGGGAAGTATAATGCACGTGCAGATGTAACTAACATTATTGCATCTGTTAATGTGTGAATGCGGTGTAAAAGATAAGAGAATGATACCCATAATGCGTCATTTCGCTCTTGTCAAGATTAGTTTAAATGGTGCTGCAACGTATCTTGCGTTGAATGACGGACCCATTTGATACATTCACCAGCAGATAATGGCACAGGGCATTAAAACCAATGTCTTTGTGCCTGATGCATAGACCCAGCAGTATAAGAGTTGTTTTGCAGTATTTTCGATGTTGCTTAGCAAATTTTGTCACTGACCCCCTTGTAATTGCCTGGGGGTTGGGTTACCAAGTGTACATTATATACGGAATTTTTCGGGAGCGCTTATGATATTTCCTGAAAGTCATGTTATTTGTACTCGTGCTTTAAGTCTGATAGCAACAGCAGCATTCTAAGCATTTGTATGGAATGCCCACACCACCAACAGCTAGCAAAATATCCAAAAATGTATTATTCAAACAGCCAAAAATCTCCACTTGACTAAGGTGTGTTGGTCTGTAACATTGGGCGTGTCTCCTTCTCCTGACTTCTATTTTGTTAAAAAAAAAAATTGTATTTAATTTACTCGGTAAATATATTGATATCTCGGTAAATGTGGAAAATGCATTGCAATTCCTCCCCCCCCCCTTTTTTTTTCTTCTGTACACACACACACACACATTTTCCCATATACTTGTTTGTTTTCTTTTGATCAGAAACCAATACAAATTTGGATTGGGGGGGCGGGGGGGAGAAAAAAAAAAAACCCAACGAGAAAATGTATTATCACATTCATAAAATATACCTGTGTGTTCTGAAATTCTCCGTGAAACAACATCCTAGACATAATTATCATGTTGGTCTAGTAAAAGGTATCTCATTTATTTTTCCGTAACATATATTTTATGTTCCCTATTAGATACAAAATAATTTCGATATCTGGTCAAATCTATTTTACAAGTTATGTTTGCCTATTATAATGCTGATCACATACTTAAGTCTGACACCAAAGCCATATCTAATAATATTTACAGTGCTCATTAAAAACTGGCGTTTTCTCTCCCGTTGTTCTGAATGATAAACATTTCTGTCTCTTCAAACTCCTGTGAATATGCTCTGCAAGCAAATAATATAAATTGCGTTGTCCTGAGAACATTCTCTCATAAGTTTCAGAAACCAAATGAATTGATGAAACAAGTGTCAGAGCTGGAGCTACATGGTGAAACCTTTTCATTTAATTGTAAACTTTACCCTTTTTAAGAGGCACGTCTTTATTTATCTTCTTTAGTTGTATGTCCTTGTCTTGCTAACGCAGAAAGTTTTGACCTATGCTTATTTGACATCTATGAAGGTTAAAGACTTTTTAAGTGCGGCTTGGGAGGAACAATTGTGGACAGCCCACATGTCTGTCGTGGAGGTATAATTGTCTTGGGAAAACCACATAGTCTCTGAACTTTTCTCTGTAATTAGAATAATAATTGGCTAGTAGTTATGTGTGCTTATTTGCACAGACTCTTACACATGTGATACTTGTGACCCAGGCCAGTGCATTGATTCAAGGCTTAGGTTGTGTTATGTTTTTGGTCATTTTCACCATATTTAATTCACCATGGATATTTAGCAAACTAATTGTTAATACTTTCTTTTTATATATCATTAAAAGTGTATCATCGTTGTAAATGTGCTGTTAAAGTACTCCAGATATA